>NW_004524679.1:9269084-9279867 GCF_000260255.1 Octodon degus
TATATATTCATATGTGTGTGTATGTGTATGTGTATGTGTATGGCCAGCACATGCTGACAGACATACAACAGAATTATGGAAAATTGCAAAGCAGCAATGAAAATACAACCAGTAATTGATATGTGTTGAATGAGTGCTTTGTTCCAGCAAACTACTAGGATGTGGAAAGAAAACTATTGGTAATTCTGCTGAGAGTTAGGAGCTAGGACTAACTGGATTCTATTGTAGTGGCTAAAAAAGCCAGTAATGTCCCTCAATGGAAAGAGTAAAAGTTTACCCTGGAATGACCCCAACAGAGAGATTTTGGCCTAGTGGGATAAACAAGCAGGCTGCTTTGGACTACAGAGGGACATGGTGCTCCTCTTACACAACAACAAATGTGTAACCGAAGTCAGTGATATGTAACAGAGAAAAATAGAAATGGAACAGAATGCTCCAACTCCATACCAATATGGGAGCAACCCTGAACTTTCCCTAAATGAGGGGGCAATAGCAGCTGATAGAGTACCATAGAGATAATCATAACATGGAGAAGTGGACATTCAGAATGTTGCCACTTTAGATCATTCCCAGATCCCATACCCAGAACTCAACAGCAGACCTTCACCCAACACAAAAATCCAGCCGCAAATCTAGCAGAATTTCACAGCATGTTCCTCAGATCTGAAGTGGGTATTATGTCATAACTTTGTTGATCACAGTATTTTATTATTTTTTAAAATATATTTGATTGGTTTTCCCTTTTTCTTCTAGCTGGTTTTCAGTTTCTTTAGCCCATTTCTTTTTATCTTTTCACTATTTGGTTTTCCTGCCATTCTTTTTGTTATCTTTGACTCATTTTATTTTTCTTTCCTCAACTATCTCTTTTGATTTAATATTTTTATTGTCTCTTTTCTTTGTAGCTCATTTTTACTTTCATTTGCTTTCTCTGGAATTGTATCACATTTTCTACAGCTTCTCAAAATATGAGTGATCATACTTGGCCATCTAGTGTTGCTTATACTATATATGTCCTCATTAAACTATCTATCTTGTCCCTTTTGCCTCTTAAGTTTCACCCAGAGAGAAAATAACTTTATTAAGGGGAAAATCATTACACACAAGCTGGTAGGATAAATTGAATTTTCTCATATAACTGTAGCACTTTCTTAAATGTTCAAAGGTAACAAAGTTTGTCAGCACCTAGGCTGTGCTTGATGTATTATTGATAATTGTAATACCATATGTAGGATGTTATACACTTATAATCAAATCTTATTCTTTGCAAGACAACATTGTGATTGTATAGGTTCATAACAATTCACCCTTGTCCAGTACTAAATAACTGGGTTCTGAGGTGAATAGGTAGCAATTTATCATCCTTAATAAATTTAGAAGGCAGATTCTTGGATCATACAGAAAGACCAAAAACAACCTATACCTAGAAGTCTCTGAGGAATTGAAATCTCTTGGGACTGCCTCAACACTATTTGAGAAGCCATTTATCATAAGCAATATACAAACATTGACACAGAAAACAAAAAAATGGAAAATGCCAAGATACAGGAGCATAAATGTAATCCCAGACCCACAGCACAAAGAGGAAAAGCCTGAAGCACAATGAGATAGAGAAAATAGGAAGTCAAAAACTTAGACCTTCACAAAGGATAGCAACACAAGTGATTTAAAAAGTTGAAAATGCTATGAAACAAAAATCTGTCAAGGAAAAAGGAAAATGATGATCAAAATGAAAGATATCAGATCTGAAAGATTAAAAAATAGAAGAACTTAAGAAAACAATGGTAATCATGGCTATCCAACAAATGAAAGAAATGGAAGCTATGAAACAGATCAAAATACAAATCCTGGAGATCAAAGACTTCAATGAAAGTATGTGGATCAGATTGAATAAAAGTGAAGATATAATATCAGATATAGAAGACCAAATTGTAACTAGCAACCAGGAAAAGAAAGCTATCTTTAAAACACCAAGTAACAAAAAAATTCCTATCAAACAATGACAAGGAGAGCAATATAATATTAAATTGAGCCATGAGAAAGGTAGAAATAGTGCAAATGCATAAAAATCTCTTCACAGAAATAATGGGTTGAAACATTCCATATATGGTTAAAAGAAAACACAAAGAAAGGCAAGAAAACTAAATAATAGTGAAAATATTAAAAGAAAAAGAAAAATTGAAAACACAAATCAGCTAAAAAAAGGAAAACCAGTGTATGTTATGGATGAAGAATTTGACATACAATTAGTGAAACACATACAACTCTAATTAGCCATTACCAAAGTAAATCTACACCAAGTTATAAATAATTAAGATTCCAGAAAATCACCAAACAAGTAAAATATTAAAAATGGTGAGAGAAATGAAACACATTACATATAAGGGAAATTAATCAAAATCACAGCAGACCTCTCAACACAAACAATTAAATCAGAGAGCTTAGTGAGGTGTTTCAAACTCTAAAAGAAAACAATCTCCTTTGAAAAGTAGTGTGACCCATTAAGCTAAGTTTCAAAATCAATTCAGAAATAATACATGGTTTTGGAAATTACAACTAAAGAAAATCATGAGCATCAAAAAAGCCCTCCAAAATTCAGTGAAGAATTATTTAGAAAAAGAAAACAAAGAAAAGAATTACAGGAAAACCAATTGAATGTAGCCACCTGGCAGGGGAAACAACAAAACATAAGAGACAGACAAGGAGTGAGCAAGAATGATACAATATGAGGAGAAAGATCCAATATGTATCATTTATAACCATGAATGCAAATGGTCTTAATTCAACACAAAAGCAAATAGGCAAAATGGATAAAGAAGCAAAATTGAACAATATTTTGCACAAAAGAAACAACACAGGGCTGGGAGATACCTCATCAGTTTAAGCAACTGTCTGGCAAGCACAAGGACTCAGGTTCAATCACCAGTACCAGATGTTGTTTCAGTTCCATACTTTGCTGGATACTGAAACTGTGCATGGTGGTGCAAGCCTGTAATACCAGTAGTAGGGAAGTTGAGACAGGAGGATTGCTATGAGTCTGAGCTGTGTAGCAAGACCCTGTACCAAATAAATAAATAAATAAATACAAAAAGAAAAAGAAACACAACACAGACCTAGAATAGCCAAAGCAATCAATCCTTGACTTTAAATTATACTACAAATCTAATATGGTATGAGCAGTATGATACTGACCAAAAAAAAGACCTGAGTGTCACTGGAACAAATTATAACATGCAAAAACTACTCAAAAACAGTCAGCCACTGTGTCATTGACAAAGAAGCCAAACAACTTCAATGGAAGAAAGATTCTTCAATAGATGGTGCTGTATAAACTGGGTTACTGCACATCAAAGTGTAAAACTAGATCCATGACCCTCATCAAGGTTAAGCTAAAATTTAAGTGGGTGAAGTTCTGAGTAATAAAACTGAAACATTATATCTGTTGGAAAATAGAATAGGCAAAAATTTTGAAGATATAATTGTAAGATGGCATCAGCTGATTCCGGGGGCCAAGTGGCACACATGCTGTGTTCTCTGAATCCCAGCCTCTGCTCTTTTACCAACACTATCTCTTGGTTTTATAAAGTTCTTTGTTGTCTGAGAAGGCCAGAAGCTCTTTAGAGACAATGGGAGGGGAAGGGAAGCTGGAAGAAGGTGGTGAGAAGCAGCAAAAAAGAAGACAAGAAGAAAAATAAGGAAGGATCTGGAAATGGAGAGTTGAATTCTGGGCATGAATATATTAACACATTACTTGAGATGTAGGATAAGTTAAAAGCAGAACATGATTCCATTCTGGCAGAAAACCCACAGAAAGATAGCAAGACAATTTAAAGTCACTCTGCCTGATGGGAAACAGGTAGGTGCAGAATCCTGTAAGACTACTCCACATCAATTTGCTTGTGGAATTAGTAAGGGCCTTGCTGATAACACTGCTGTTGCTAAAGTGAACAAAGTTGTTTAGGACCTGGACCTACTTCTGTAGAAATATTGTACCTTATAGATTCTTAAATTTGAGGATGAGTAGGCTCAAATAGTTTATTAGCACTTAAGTGCTCACGTCGTGGGTGAAGCCATGGAGAGAGTACACGGCAGATACTTATGTTATGGTACACAAACAGAAAGCAGATTTTATTATGACTTGTACCTTGAAGAAGGATGTATGTCCAGCAATAATTCCTCTTCTTTGGAGACTTTATGTAAGAAAATCATTAAAGAGAAAAAAGCTTTTGAAAGATTAGACATTAAGAAAGAAACTCGACTGGAAATGTTTAAGTAGAAAAAGGTTTAAATATCAGATATTGAATGAAAAATTAAATACGCCAACTGCAGAGGTCTACAGGTGTGGCCCCTTGATTAATCTCTGCTGGGGTCTTCATGTCAGAAGCACTGGCAAAATTAAAACTATAACATACACTAAAATTCCTCCCATACTGGGAAGGCAAAGCAAATATGAAAACTCTCCAGAGAATTTATGACATTTCATTTCCAGATCCCAAAAAGTTGAAAGAGTGAGACAAGTTCCAAGAAGAAGCGAAAAACAGAGATCACAAAAAAATTGAGAGAGATCAAGAACTATATTTCTTCCACACACTCAGTCCTGGAAGCTGCTTCTTCCTCCAGAAGAGAACCTATACTTATAATGCACTCATGGAATTCATTAGGAGTGAATGTAGGAAAAGAGGATTCCAGGAGGTGGTCACCCCAAACATCTACAACAGCAATCTCTGGATGACCTCTGGCCACAGGCAGTACTACAGCGAGAACATGTTCTCCTTCGAGGTGGAGAAGGAGATTTTCACTCTTACACCCATGAACTTCCCGGGAAACTGCCTTATGTTTGATCATCGGTAGCTGATTTTGGGGTAATGTAAAAAGATGAGTTGTCAGGAGTGTTGAAGGGACTCACCTGGGTACCAAGTTTCCAGCAGGATGATGCACATATATTCTGTGCCATGGAACAGATTGAAGCGGAGATAAAAGGTTTTTTGAACTTTCTCCATACAGTGTAAAAAGTATTTGGATTTTCTTTTTAACTGAACCTTTCTGCTAGCCCAGAAAAATTCCTTGGTGATATTGAAATATGGAACCAAGCTGAGAAACAACTTGAAAACAGTCTGAATGAATGTAGACAGAAGTGGGAATTAAATCTTGGCGATGGAGCTTTCTATGGTCCAAAGATTGACATACAGATAAAAGGTGCAGTGGGTAGCTACCACCAGTGTACAACCATCCAACTGGATTTTCAGTATCCTATCAGGTTCAATCTGATTTTCATGAGCCATGATTGTGATGATAAGAAAAGACCAGTGATTATTCATCGAGCCATCTTGGGATCATTGGAAAGAATGATTGCTATCCTCACTGAGAACTATGGCTGCAAATGGACTTTCTGGCTGTCTCCTCACCAGATAATGGTCATTCCAGTAGGACCAACATATGATGAATATGCTCAAAAAGTAAGGCAACAATGCCATGGTGCTAAATTCATGGCAAAAATTGATCTGGATACAGGCTGTACACTAAACAAGAAGATCAGAAATGCACAGTTAGCTCAGTATAGCTTCATCCCGGTTGCTGGTGAAATAGAGAAGGGCAGTGACAGTGTTAATATCTATATGAGTGACAATAAGGTGTATGGGGAGCATACTATTTCTGAAATTCTCAAGTGCCTTCAGGAGCTCAAGCAGTCCTAAAGCAAACAGGCAGAAGAGGAATTTTAACAGACCTCTGCCCCATGCACAGACTCACTTGGTGGAAAAGGGTGAGCCACCATTCTGTGGCATGACGTTTTAGTTCTGGGCAAAAGTATTTCACACTGAACATGGAATAATGCATCAGTGTGTATATAGATGACTGCACAATTTTAGCCAGTGTGTATTTGATGGAGTTAATTCAAAGAACCATATGAGTATTCTACTCATGAAATGGAAAGAAGCATGAAGAATGATTTTAGTGACAGCATATTTTTATAAATTTAATCACACATGTTCCATTGCAGTTAAAGAAGCTGTATTTGGAGAAGTTTTTAAAGAACAAAACAAAAGAGGTGGATATGCAAAAGAAGGCGACATGGAAGCTAGGAAATTGATCAAATGTCCTTAGGTGGGACTACACCTCAGTGTCTAAAGCAAATAAGCTACTCCAGTCCTGAGATAAACATCCTGTCTAGATAAAGTTAACTATTAGTAGGAAGCCTAGTGTCACATGTTTCTAACTTTACAAAAGTATAAACAAAATACCATTTTGTTGAGATATATATATATATATATATATATATATAGATATATATATAGAGAGAGAGAGAGAGAGAGAAACAAGGATTGTATTAATATTGTTTAGACAAGATATCTTGTCTATATCTTGTCCTCTGAATAAATATTATGAAGACAACAATATGCAATGTATTAATTATTGTAAAACTGCTACTAACTTATTTTGAAACTGTTTCATTGCTTTTATCTTTATTTCTCTTTAAAATGAATAAAACAAAAATAAACAAAAGGACAGAAAGACTGTAAAAATAAATTTAATCACCTGAAGATTAAAAAATTTCCAAGTTTGAGTAAGGCAAAAGGAAAACTGTAATTGGATTGTAGTATAAAAATAAACATGTTTCAATTTTTGGTTAAAAAGATATAACTGTAGGGAATTATCTCATAAACAAAACACAGAATGCATGAGAAATAATATAAAGGATCCAAAAAATTGGGATCTTCTCCTCTTAAAAGTCTATTGTGCACCAAAAAAACTCAACAAGGAAAAATGAAAGCTCACAGAGAAAAACAAAACAACAACAACAAAAAACTTCTGGCCACATTTTTGACAGGCAAAAAACATAAATCATGAACATACAATGAAATGTCAAAAGTCAGACACACCAAATTTAAAGATGCAATAAAAATGAGAAGATAAGTTTATTTCACACTTCTAAGAGGAAGAAACATGAACAACAAATAAATATGTGAAAAAATCAGTTAACATTACTGGCCATTCAAGAGTTGCAAGCTAAAACAATGCTGAGCTGCCTCTTATTAAAGAAAGAATATCTATGATCATGAAATCAGTCAACAATAAATGATGACCAGGCAACCAATGTGGAAATCAGTGTGAATATACCTTGAAAACTAGGATTAGAAGTCTCATTTGACACATCTATTCCTTTTTTGATATCTTTCTGGAAGAAAAATTGATACCTACACAATATACGGACATGCTTACAGCAGCACAGTTTATAATAGCTACATCTTGTAAAAATCTCAATGCCTATAAGCTGAGGAATACATACAAAAGATATTTTTGAATTATAATGGAGTACTACTCAGGCATACAAAAAGGATAAACTTGAGAAATTTCTATGCAGATGGATACATTTTGATAACATACCCCTCAAAGAAATAAATCAGACACACAATTATTAATGTTTAGTTATCTCTTGTGTGAGATACTGAAAATGCAAATAATAATTCAAAACAAAAATAGATGTCATCAAATAGAAACAATTGTTCCAAAAGAAAGAAGACATAGAGAGGGGTCAGGAGGAAAGTGAAATGGGAGGAAAAGAAAAAGAAATTAAGGTAAAAATGATAAAACAGAAATAAAAATTTGTATACAGTGAGGGGAAGAGAGATTGAAGGGATGGGAGGGTTTTGGGGGAAAACAATGAAATCAAAATATACATATTATATTCCCTATAATAAATATGAACTTCACATATATTTAATGTTACTAAAGAAATTAGCTTTGTGATGAAAATAATAAATATTTGATCAAATATGCACTATGACTCAGATGTATATAATTCAGGATTTACTGCTTTGTAAAATTTTCTCAGGTTAAATTTTAGTAAGTAAATTGCCCTGAGTATACTAGTATTTGGGAATATTTTCCACTGTTTTATTTCAAAGCTGTCTATGTGTTATACCAGGACACATTCTTCGAACATATTGATGCCATGCAGCAAATGTGGGAATTTTATCATTTGTGTATTAATAGTAGCTGGTAAGATGTTTACTTAATTTCTAATAATCCAAGTTAAATTCAAATACAAACAGGGGATTTATCTCAGTGGAATAAGAGCCTGCTTAGCAAGTGAAAAGACCTGAGTTCCAACATGGTATTAAAAAACAAAGCAAAACGAAACAAAAAGCAAAACAAAGAAACAAACAAAATCCACAATAAATTCAAATATAGTTCAAAAAATGAACGTTAATGATAACATTTTGTTGTTTTTTTTCATAATTTTATTGAGAAACAAATAGCATTGAGACAGTTTTAAATCAAATTGGTAGGACAATGTCAATAATTAACATATTGCATACATTCTTCCTAGTGGTTAATTGCTGTACAAGACGCGGAAATCATATCCTATTTACAAACACCAGGAGAAAAAATCTCTCTATTCACTGAGAGAATGTAACTATATATCTATCATAACCACTTTGAATACACAGATACAAAACGGATATTCATTTGTATCCCTTTTTTGTTAAGTTCCATTATTTGAATATTCTTGGTCTGTTAACTCAGCAAAATATTGTAAAAGACTCCAGTAGCCCATAATAGTATTTGGTCTTCTCCTTGACTGGAATTGTCAGAAATTGTTAACCTGAGTCCCCTACAGCTCAACATAACAGCATGACCTTACTTGTTATATTTCATTTTTATAATTTTCTGCTGGATAGTTAAGACCAAGGTAAAGCAGGAATTATGCAATAATAGTTGTAGCTTTTGGGTCTGATAAGGTCAGTGAAATCCCCTCAGGATTTATGCTGAGATCATGTACCTCAGATTGTAAAACCTTTGTCAATGTCAGCCATGTGGATGTGTCACGGCCATTGCTTGGGCAATGTGCTCTCTGTGAAAGCCGAGGGAATGTTTTCAATCCATGTGACTCTCCTTAGGCACACTCTACATCATTGATCACTTTACTCGTTGGCCCCATAATCTCCTTGACCAGAAAATTTGGGAGACTACCGAGTTACATGACGTAACAGTACAAGTTCTCATATGTCCTGAGTCTTAATTGACCTTGGAAGGCTAGGTACAAAATGTTGGCTTTCCTTGCAGCCCTCTTTTTTCTCTAATTTTGGTCTGCAAACTTAGGTTGTTCGCCTTCCAGAAGACAAACTTACTTTTACTACCATAAAACTTGGGCTGTTATGCTAAAACTCACTCTCTGTTTGAATATCAAACATCTTAGGCCTAATATGGAACAGGTATTTTTTGTCAAGTATTGATATGTTGAACTTTAAGTCCCTAAAGAACATGATGAAAAGTATTTAAATTTTAGAATATATTTTAGAAATAGGCATAAAAATTATATATTACTTATGTTTACACATAAGTTCAAAAATCTAACCATATACAATCTTGAAGCAAGACAGTCCCAAAATCTTCCTTTTCCTGTCTCTTGATTTCATTTACCACCCCTTAGTTTTTGAACAACCATCAGCAAGAGAGACAGCATAACAGCAATTGGCATATCATGACAAGCAGTCCTTATTCAGAAAACCAGAATGACAGGCACTCCAAGCATGTAACTACTATTACAGATTACCATCTGCAGTGCAGTTGCTTATTTCACAGGTATCAGTATATATAGTTATTCTGGGTAAGTGTCTTTCCAATTAACGGCTGGATTCAAAAATCTTCTGGATATTATTAGATCATTGCCTTGTCCATTTTCTACATATGATTGTATGGCTTCACATTCTCATGTTTCCTAGCTCTTCTTACCTTCACTTGATTAGTTAATCCTCAAGATCCTGCTCTCCTTTTACTTGTATTATATCTTTCTATTTTTATTTCTACTTTTGAGTTCTTATTCTAGGGAAACTATATGATATTTACATATGTGTGTCCGGTTTATTTGACTTATGAGTATATCTTCAAGTGGCATCCACTTCAATATAAATGCTTCAAGTTTATCATTCTTAATAGCTGAATAATCCTCAATTGTGTAAAAACACAACTTTTTCAACCATTCCTCAGGTGATGGACATCTTGGTTGTTTCCAAGATTTTGCTATCACAACTTGTGCTGCTATAAACATAGGCACACATATATCCCTATCATATGATGTTTTGAGATCCTCCAGGATAATTCCCAGTAGAAGAATAATAGCTAGTTAAAATGGGATTTCAGTCCAACATTTCTAAGGGGTCTCCACACTGATTTCCATAATGGTTGCACCAGTCTACATTCCCACCAGCAGTGGGGAAGGGTTCCCTTTTCCCCACAGCCTCTCCAACATTTGTTTTTGGGTGATTTTTTTATGATAGCCATTCTTTATGGGGTGAGATGATCCCTCAATGTGATTTTAATTTGCATTTCGCGAATGGCTAGTGATGTGGAGCATTTTTTCATATATTTTTCGCTTCTTTAATTTCTTGCTCTGAGAAGTGTGTGTTCATCTCAGATGCCCATTTCTGAATTGGGTCTTTAAATTTTGGGCCCCTACTATTTTTTAGTTCTTTATAAATTCTAGAGAGCAGACCTTTGTCTGAGTACTTATTTGTGATGATATTTTTCAAAATTTGTGGGTTGCCTTTTCACTTTGTTGGTAATTGGTTTTGAGGTGAAAAAGCTTCTCAATAAGAGCAGGTCCCAGTTTTTAATTCATTCAACTGTTTCCTGTACAATTTGATTTCTGTCCATGAACTCTTTGCCTACCCCTAGGTCTTCAAGAGTTCCTCCCACTTTTGTTCCAGGAGACTTAGTGTCTCTGCTTTAATGTTTAGATATTTAATCCATTTTGACTTTAGTTTAGTGCATGGTGGTAGACCTG
>NW_004524679.1:9281069-9286777 GCF_000260255.1 Octodon degus
ATTTTATTGAGGATTTTGGCATCTATGTTCATGAGGGAGTTCAGCCGGTAGTTCGCTTTCTTAGTTGCGCCTTTCCCTGTTTTTGGTACCAGTATAATACTTGCCTCCAGGAATAATTTTGGGAGGATTACTTCCTTTTCAATTTTATGGAAGAATTTGAGGAGAATAGGGACTACATCTTCTGTAAATTTCTTGTAGAAGGAGCCTGGGCCTAGCTCAGTCCTTTAAGTGGCTGCTTCCACAAAGCTGTCAGCCTCAGGTAGCTTGAGTTCAAACCTCACAACTCTCCCGCTGGCCAACGTGCCCTGAAGGCATGCGAGGACAAAAAAAAAATCCTTAATTTCTTGTAGAATTCATCCGTGAATCCATCCAGAACTAGCCTTTTCTTTGTCGGTAAGTTTTTGTTTTTTTTTATTACTTCTCATATTTTATTGGCTGTTATAGCGCTTTTGACAGTTATTATATCTTATTGATTCACTTTTGGTAATTTTTACATTGCTAACAATCTGTCCATTTTTTTGCATCTGTATTCTGTGAGAGTAAATATTCTCAAAGAAGCTATGGATAACGTTCTGAATTTCCACTGGGTCTTTGTGAATTACACCCTTTCCATTCCTTCTTCCTTGTATTTGAATTTATTCTTTCCTCTGTTTGATGAGATTAGCTTGGGGCTTATCAATTTTATTTAATCTTTCAAAGAAACAGCTTTTTCCTTTTTAATTATTTGAATTGTTTTCTTCATTTCAATTGAATTAATTTCTGCTCTGATCTTCATGATTTCTTCCCGTCTTTGGGCTCTGGCTTTGGTTTGCTCTTCCTTTTCTCCTTGTTGAAGGTGAGGCCTTAGGGTATTTATTTGTTCCCATTCTGTTTTCCTAATGTGGGATTTCACAGTTATGAATTTCCCTTTGAAAACTGCTTTCCACGAATCCCATAAATTTCGATATGTTTTTCTTGAATTTTCATGAATTTTAGATATTGTTGAATTTCTTTTTTTACTTCATCTATGTTCCATTGGTTGCTGAGCAGTGTGTCATTTTATTTCCATGGTTTTTTTCTGGTTTCTTTTTTCATGTATTTCCAGATTTACTGCTCTGTGGTCAGATAATGTGCATGGGATAATTTCTGTTTTCTTGCTTGTACTTAAGCATGACCTATGGACCAGTACATGGTTTTCCTAGAAAATGACCCATGTGCAACTGAGAAAAATGTGTATTCAGCTGTATTGGGATGGAACACTCTGTATATGTCCACCAAGTCCATTTGTTTCAAGTTCCGGTTCATTTCTCTTATTTCTATGCTAAGTTTCTGAATGGCTGTTCTATCCTTTTGGGATAAGGGGGACTTAAAGTCTCCTGTTAAGATTGTGGTATGAGATATTAGATTTTTCATGTCTATTAAGATTTGCTGTATATAGTTGAGTGTTCCCATGTTTGGTGCATACATATCTTTGAGTGTTACCTCTTCCTATTGAATTTTTCCCCTAACCAGTATATAGTAGCCTTCTTTATTTTGCTGCATCAATGTTGGTTTGAAGTTGAGACTGTCTGAGAATAAAATTGCTACCCCTGCTATTTTCTGAGGTGCTGGGGCATAAAGTACTGTGTTCCATCCTTTGACTTTCAGCCTATGAATGTCTTTATGAGTTAAATGTGTTTCTTGTATACAGCATATTGTTGAATTTAGTTTTCTAATTCACTGTGCCAGTCTATTTCTCTTAGTGAATTTAGTCCATTTATATTGATGTTTAGAATTGATATGCACTGACTTATGATTGACACATTTTTTACCTGTTTTCGTTTACTCCTATTTGTCCTGTGTTTAATTACTTGTCCTATTTATTTGGTTGCTTCTGATCTCATTCATGGAGTTCTGATCATTTTAGTCCCTCTCTAGAACATCTTCCAGTAGCCTGTGTAAGGTTGGCTTTGTCATCGCGAAATTCTTTAACTGTTCTTTGTCATGGAAGTATTTCACTTCTCCATCAAACTTGAAAGAGAGTTTTGCAGGGTATAGTAATCTGGGATGGAACTTGTTTTCATAGAGGACTTGAAGTACTCTGCTCCATGCTCTTCTTGCCTTCATGGTTTGTGCAGAGAAGTCTGCTGTAATTCTGATGGGTTTTCCTTTGAATGTGATCTGCTTCTTTTCTCTAGCGGCTTTCAATATATTATTCTTGTGCTGAGTTTCTGGGATCTTGACTATTATGTATCTTAGTGTGTTTCTAATTGGGTTGAGTTTATTTGGCGTTCTGTATGCTTTGGTTACCTGAATGTCAGAGTGTTTCCTCATATTTGGGAACTTTTTTGATATTGCTTCTGCCCATATTTTTTTAATGTCATTTGTATTTGCTCCTTTCTCATTGATGCCTAGTATTCTGACATTGTTCGTATTTGCATCATCTTGCAGGTTTTTGATTATTCTTTCCTGCATTCTAGTTGTTTGTAAGAGATCCTTTCTTAAATTTTCACTAGCTGCTCCAGCATCTTCAAGATCTGAAACTCTGTCTTCAGTTTCACTTAAACAGTTTTGCAAGCATGTGATTGAGATTTTGAAATCCTCTATATCTTTTTGAATCTGCTTCATGTGATCCATTTCTTTCCTGTATTGCTCATTCAAGGAATGGTCATTTTTCTGTTTTCACTTATTTTTTTTTATCAAAATCTTCTTTAGAAGCAGTTGTAAATTCTTTTACTGTAGTGTTTTATTAAGGTTGGGTGTCCTACCTATATTTCTGTAGTTGATTCGTTACTTCAGTTGCTATGAGTTCTGAAAATTCTTTATTATTTCAGAAAAGAATTCTGCTCTGAGTTCCTGTGTAACTTTCTGCTGTTCATTATTTAATATCGACGCTATTAATTCATAAATTCAGCTGAGCTAGTAGAAGATAATTCTGCTCTGACTTCTGCTATGACTTTCTGCTGTTGCTTATTTAGTATCAACACTATTAGTTCATACATTTGAGCTGAGCTAGTGCCCTCTGCACTTGTTCTGCATGTTCATTGGCTTTCCTCATTATGTTTCTGCATTTGATTCTTTATTGCAGATGTTATTAATTCAGAGATTTCTTATTTCATTTCCAATCTGAGGTCTTCTATACCTTTCTGCAGCTGTTTCTTTATTTCAGAAGCTGTTCATTCATTGCTTTCAGCTGTGTGATTCCCAATTTGTTCTCTGTTAGTGTCCTCTCCACTTGTTACGGTGGGCTTGTGTTCTGAGATTACATTTTTTTTCCTTTTCGTCATTTTGTGTAGCACTGTCTTCTGACCTTTGTTGTAGATCTTTGTTGCAGTTATAACCTTAGCGCTTACTAAATTTCAGGTGTAAATCTACAAAGTTTGGATTGGGTCTGGTTGCTGTGCTAAGCTCCTTCCTCGTGCTGCCCTTGGGGTGAATTTTTTGTGCCCCTCTGTCAACATGCTCTACTTCTGGACTAACTGGGTGGTTCTGTCCCCTAAACTCTCTGCAGAGATTGCAGCTGCAGGATTTCATCCCTGTCCTGTATGACAGGCCTGAGCTGAATCTGGAGGGAAAAGCTGGAAAAGGTGGGAGAGGCAGCTCTCCCACACACTCATTGGACCTAGACTAGGACTGAATCTAGTGGTTCCTAGAATGGGCAAGGAATTTCTAGTCTGTGGGCAAGGTGTGGGTGGTTTTATGGAGTGATGTGGGGTGTCTCAAGTAGGTGAAGGAGGGTATCACTCATGCTGCACCTGGGCTGGTACCAGTAGGTTATGCCAGCACATGGTAGCTGGAAGATCAACCACACACTCACCAGGACTGCTCTAGGACTTGATCTGGAGGTTACTGAACATGGCAGAAGTTCCTACCGGGCAGGTGGGGTAGGGGAGGTCCTGCGGAGTGGTGAGGGTTGTCCCAATGGGGTGGAAGAGGGTCTCACCCACACTGCACCTGGGCTGGATCTAGTAGGTCCTGCCCTCGCTGGGTAGCTGGAAGCTCTCCCACAGACTCACCAGGCCTGGGCTTGGACTGGATCTCAATGATAACATTTTGAATAATTCTTTTTTTGCAAAGTTTTCCTTAATGTTTTAATTTTATTTCTTTTTCCATATTGCAGTAAAACCGAGTTCATGTTGGTCATTATTCTTAGGGTAGCAGTAATTAGAAAAGCCAGCCTCACCCTTTCCAGAACAACGTAAATTAAAATAAAGCTTTGTATTTTATTACTATATATTTTCAAGTCTTTATATACACTTCCTCAAGGATGCTTTCTTATAAATTATTTTTTCACATGTAATCATATTTTTTCCAAAAAGTTTATTAAGCAATTATTTTGATCATATAATAATGTGTAAAACAATTATAATCTATTCCTCACATTTCTTTAGATTTAGTATATTTATAATGCTGAGTGGTATACTAATACTGAATGCAAAAAGTAAGTGGGTTTCTTATATGTATGAGGAACTCATCATGTTCATAATGAAATTGAAGCCATATTTGATTCTGAACAGAGAATACATATGATACATCATTTCAAATCATATTATTATTACTTCTCTCTATTGTATAAAAAGAGCATAGTTGGATGAATCTCTTAATAAGTGGATTTTATTATTTAGTAATGTGAGTCTGTGAAACTTTTTCTAATATATCATTCACAGAGAATATTACTTTGTAGAAATTCCATTTCCATATCTTTTCTTGATGCTCTTAACAAAAGTAGTTTTTATAGTTTTTTTTAGTGAATTTTATGTAATGCATACAAATAGTTATAGAGATATATTTGTTTTAATTTTTTATGTATTTATTACAGGGTCTACAGTGTCTCACTACACAAATCGGACTTGTAGCGATCCTCCCACTTTCAGCCTCCCAAGCACTGGGAATATATGCATGAGACCCCACACCCAATTGTTGTCTCAGTGTGTCCGCAGGGTTGAGGCTGGCACAGCCTGCCAGGAATTGAGCCCTGGCCTCTGCACTCTGTGTAAGTAGGTGATTTAGTCTGCTGAGCTATCTGGCTGGCCCTGATGTACATGTTTTACATGAGGAATAAATTAAAGAAATTTTGAGACCCAGTCCCAGCCCAGGTACGTTGAGTGTGTGGAGAGCTTCCTGCTAACCTGCGCCGGCAGGACAAGTCCCAGCCCATTTGCAGCGTGGGCAGGACCCTCTCCCATCCCATTGGGCCACCCCCCAACACTCCGCAGTACATCCCCCACCCCGCCCGCCGAATAGGAAATTCCACCGCTTTCCATGAACCCCCAGACCCAGACCTAGCCCAGGTCCGGTGAGTGTGTAGGAGAGCTTCCTTATCCCCCAAATTCACCTTGCCCCCTCCAGGCACAGCTCAGGCCTGGCACACACGCCTGGGGTGTAAGCCTGCAGATGCAATCTCTGCAGAAAGGGTAGAGGATAGATCCACCCAGCTAGTCCAGGAGGAGAACATCTTGACAGAGGGGCACAACAGGTTCACCCTCAAGGGCAGCAGCAGGAGGAGCTGAGCACAGCAGCCAGACCCAAGCCAGACGAAGCTGGTTAAGTCCAAACTTTGTAGAGCTGCACCTGAACTTCACTACATGCTAAGGTTACAACTACAAAAAAGGACTACAACAAAGGTTAGAAGACAGTGCTACACAAAATGACGAGAAGGAACAAAATGCAACCTCAGAAACCAAGCCCACCCGTAACAAGTGAAGAAGACACAAACACAGAAAAAATTGGAAATCACACAGGTGAAAGCA
>NW_004524679.1:9291837-9308648 GCF_000260255.1 Octodon degus
TAGCAAATAGAATACAGCAAATCATCAAGAAGATCATACACCATGACCAGGTAGGATTCATTCCAGGGATGCAAGGATGGTTCAATATTGGAAAATCTGTAAATGTAATACGTTATATCATTACAGCAAGATATAAAAACCACATGTTCATCTCAATTAATGCAGAAAAGGCTTTTGACAAAGTCCAACACTCATTCATGTTCAAAGTGCTGCAGAAAATTGGAATAGATTACCTCTACTTCAATCTAGTAAAAGCCATCTATGACAGCTCAAAGGCTAACATAATTGTAAATTGAGAAAAACATATCTTTTATTCTCAGATCTGGAACAATATAAGGATATTCTCTATCACCACTCCTATTCACTATAGTTCTGCAATCATTACCTAGAGCTATTAGAAAAGTAGAGAAATAAAAGGAATAAGAATAGGTAAAGAAGAACTTATACTCTCTTTATTTGCACATGACATAATACTCTACTTGTAAGCTCAATCAACTCCACCTAGAAGCTACTAGAATTAATACACAAATTTAGTAGCATAGCAGGATACAAAGTCAGTTACCAAAAGTCGGTAGCATTCCTCAACACAGATGACAACCACATTGAGAGGGAAATTGTAGAAACAATACCTTTTACAATAGCATCACAAAAAATAAAATGCTGGTACTTAATCTAGCAAAGAAATGAAAGATCTACTCAGTGAAAATTACAGTACTCTGAAATAAGAGATCGTAGCAGATTTCAAATACTGGAAATATATTCCCTGCTCCTGAATAGGAGGAAAAAACATTGAGAATATGCTCATACTTCCAAAATTTTTACAAAGATTTAATGAAATTCCTATCAAACTACCACCAAAATACTTCACAGACCTAGATAATTTATTCTTAAAATTTATTTGGGGGCCGGGGAGATGGCTCAGTAGAATAAGTGCTTCCCTTGCAAGCGCAAGGACCTGAGTTCAATCCCCGGTTCCTCAAAAAAAAATTATTTGGAACAAGAAAAGAACTAGAATAACAATGGCAATCCTGGGCAACAATGGTAAGACAGGAGGAATTACAATTCCTGCCTAGAAATTATACTACAATACTAATGTGATAAAATCAGCAAGGTATTGGCAACAGAATAGACTCATAGATCAAAAGAATATATTAGAAGTTGTAGAACCAACTATAAATACACTCAAAGATCTTATCTTTGACAATGTGCCAAATATGCTCTCTGGAAGAAATATAGCCTAATTAACAAATGGTCCTGGAAAAACTGGCTCTCTAGTTGGTGAAAATTAAATGACCCAGATCTATCAACGTGCAATGAACTAAAGTAAAAATGCATTAAAGATCTAAAAATTAAAAACAGAAACACGAAATCTCCTGGTAGAGCATATTGGTGGAAATCTTGAAGATATAGTAGTAGGCAAATAGATCCTGAACAAAAATCAAACTGCATGAAAATACTTGAAAGGATTTACAGCTTGGATCTCCTCTTGCTGAGAATTGTTTGAGGCTCAAATGAAATTACCAACTGTATGAAAGGGCAATCCACAGGTTTGGAAAAAATCTTAACTAATAAATACTCAGACAAAAGTCTTCTCTTTAGAATTTATAAAGTACTAAGTAACATTAGGCCCCCAATATTTAAAGACACAATCCAGAAATGGGCATCTGAGATGAACACACACTTCTCAGAGGAAGAAGTACAAGAAGCTAATAAATACATGAAAAAAATGCTCCACATCACTAGCTGTTTGGGAAATGCAAATTGAAACAGCAGTGGGATATCATCTCACCCGAGAAAGAATGCCGATCATAAAGGAATCAACCAACAACAAGTGTTGGAGAAGTTTTGGAGAAAAAGGTACACTTCTTTACTTTTGGTGGGAACATAGTGTGTTACAAATATTATGGAAATCAGTGTTGAGACTCCTTAAAAAATCTGACTGGAATTTCCATTCAGTCCAGTTATTCCCCTTCTGGGAATTTTCCCAAAAGACCTGAAAACATCATGTTATCCTGATTTGTGATAGCCAAATCTTGAATACAACTTAAATGCCTATCACCTGAGGAATGGGTGAAAATGATGTAGTGTTTTCATACAATGGAGAATTATACAGCTCTAAAGAATAATATACTCGAAGTCTTCATATATAAGATAATGCAACTTAAAGTTAAACTAATAAGTTCCACAAATGAGACCCACTTGTGTAAATATCATATAGTCTCCTCACTGTAAGAATTCAAAAGTAATAAAAATAGAAATGCATAACACAGTTAAATGGAACACGAGAACTTAATGATTAAACAATGAAGAGAAAGCAAGGAGAAAAGTTAGAAACTTGGCAGGGGCAAAAATACACATTTATATAAACAAGATGTCTAAGGCAATTGTCCTGAAAATATCTATCTGGTTTTTGAGAATAGCAATTAATGGGTAGAATTCTCACCCTGAATAACTTTATATGCTGGTATCTGTGAACTAAGTAACTACACTGAGGATAACAATGTGTAATACTAAAACCATACTTGGAATACCTATCATCTGGTCTTCTAACTGTGTGTTGCCTCTAATGTCATATCAAATATTGCTATACTGTAAAGTAAAAGCTTTAAAAAAGGGAGTAATAAAACAAAAGAAAAAAATGTTATAGTAGTGTCCTGCTAAAATTTTGTTTATGGTTTGATTTCTAAATTTCCTTGTAAAAATATGTAATTGGTTTTTCTTCATATTCTATGAGGAAGTATATGTTTGAATATCTATGATTGTTGGAAAATACCAGTTCCATGTTATTTTTTAGGTATTTGATGCTCAGACAGATAGTGATATTTAGATCAACTGCCTCTGTTACAGGGAAATAATATCATTAAGCTTCTCTTGTGAATCATTAACAACTAAAGTTTGCAGACAATAATTTAGAGAAATAGACGAACTACAATTATAGGCAATATTTTTGCTCTATCCCTTCAAGGTCAGTGAGGACTCAGGACATAAGGGAACCTGTGCTGTGACATCCTTTATCTCAGTGATGCCCCTGGTTTTCTGTTCAAGGAAATTATACGGCCATAGAAGAAAGTGATCAATGATGTGTAGTGTGCTTAAGGAGATTCACTTAGAGAGAAAATGTTCACTCAGGCTTTTACAATCAAATTGGTCAAGCAATGGCTGCAATTCATCCAGTTGACTGACCCTGAATAAAGATCCAGAGATGGTCTACATGGTTTGAGGGTAAATCCTGAGGGGATTTGACTGAACTTGTCAGATACAAAAGTTACATTTTTAGTTATATAGGTCTTGGTTTAAATTGGTGTTAAACATTGAACAGAAAATAGTAACCACAAAATATAAAAAGTAATGCCATATTAATATGCTGAGTTGTAAAATGCTCAAGTCAACAAAGTGTGAAAGTTGACAGCTTTGATGATATCCTACTAGTATTGTGGACGTTTGGACTATATTTGGTTATTTTTCTTAACTCAATTGCCTACAATATTTGAACTTGCATCAAGTATAAAAAGGTCCTTTAAAAACTTCACACACACCTTCTCTAGCAGCTTTGGAATACCCATCTCCGACAGAACAAATCAAAAAAGGGGATATAAGTGAAGGATCATTTTGTAGTGAAAAAATATATGTTTATGCAAAGTAATTAGGATAGGTATACAGCTAAATTTCTCTTAGTTCAATGAGAAGAAATATTTGTACTCATATTGTTTAGACAAGATATCATGTTTGCATCTTATACTCTGAATACTACAAAGACAAAGTGCAATGTATTAACTATTGTAAGTACCCTACTAACCTGTTTTGAAACTATGTCATTGCTATTTTTCTCATTATAATTAATAAAAATTGGTAAAATAAAAATAAATAAAAATTGGTGCTTCAAAACCTGGCTATATATAAAGATCAAACCTAAACTTCTGTCTCTTAATGAGTATAAATTAAAATAATGGTCAGAGATGTATATTTTATTAACAATGCAATAAAAGGCATGGTAGACAAAACCATTAAACTTATATGTTTAACCCAAAACGTGAACAGAACAAACTTGTATAACAAATAGAATGAAGTCTGAGTAAATGAAATTACTTCAAATTAGAAAATGTTTGTGCAGGGGCTGGTGAGATGGCTCAGTGGTCTAAAGCACCTACTTAGAACAAGCTTTATCAAAACCCAGGGACCATGGTTCGATCTCCCAGCACCACATGCCAGCCAGCTCGCCCCCTGGTGGGCTGAGCTGGCCACACACACACACACACACACACACACACACACACACACACAAATAAATAAAATTTAAAAAAAAAGAAAATGTTTGTGCAAGTAGAAAACCACTAACAGAGTGAAAGAACATATAAAATGTGAAAAATTCTTTCTGTCTGCTAAACTTGACAAAGAAATAATATTTACAATGAATAAAGAACAAAAGTTATAGCTCTAAAAATAAACTATACAATGGAAAGTGAGTAACTGATGTGAATAGACATTTATTAGAAGCCAATAAATTCAAAAAAATTCAGACATCTCTGACCATTTTGGAAACACAAATTAAAACAACACTGAAATTCCATCATACTCCAGGTAGAATTGCAATAATGAAGAAATCAAATAACAGACGCTTTTTAGGCTGCAAAGAAAAGAACCATCATATACTGTTGGTGGGAAAATAAATTAGTTGAACAATTATAGGAATGTATGGAAAGATAAATAAAAAATGGAAGATCTATAAAATACAGCTATTCTTCCTCTAAGTATCTTCCCTAAAGAGGTAAAAAACATCATATTATAGTGATGTATACACAGTCATAATTATAACATCATCAGTCATAATAGCAAAATATTGTTTTTTATCTATTAATCAGCATATAAATGAATAAAGTAAATACGGTATTTATATATAGAATCATGCAGTTTCTCTTATATGAGAAATGATGCATTAATAATTTAAAAGCAAAATAAGAGTAGGAAACAGAATTATATCTTTTGAAAATGAAAAGACACCCAAAACTTGGAGACCATTTAAAAA
Source organism: Octodon degus (assembly GCF_000260255.1). Taxonomy (NCBI): domain Eukaryota; kingdom Metazoa; phylum Chordata; class Mammalia; order Rodentia; family Octodontidae; genus Octodon; species Octodon degus. The sequence continues at coordinate 9,296,861 of NW_004524679.1, forward strand.
ATAAAACAGGGAAAAGGATGTAAAAATGAATGAAGTCATGCTATGCACATTTACTCACTCGCAAGATTAAATTTAATGATACACTTCAAAATGTATTAATAAACTCTTTTCAAATTATTTAAAAACTGTAAACATTAATATACTAAATATGAAAATTTCCAGTTGAGTTAATTCATTTGAATTTATAGTTTTTCTTAAATGGTATTTTGAAAATTATGTGAGTCAACTTAGAATATTGGTTTCTTTTTTCTTTTTTATTTAAGACAGGGTGTACATGGTCTCACTGCATAGATCCGACTTGTAGTGATCCTCCTGTTCACAGCCTCCTAAGTGCTGGGATTACAGGCACGTGACACCATGTGGACTCTTCAATTGCTGTGTCAGTGCTCCCTTGGGGGGCAGGGCCGGCACAGCAGTTCTGGGGATGGAACTCCAGGCCCCTGCATTTAAGCAGACATTTTAATCATCAGAGCAATTTGACCAGCCCTAGAATATTCTGAATAATCCAATTTAAAAATAAAATAGGGGCCAAGGAGATGGCTCAGTAAAACAAGTGTTTGCCTGGCAAGCACAAAGGTCTGAGTTCAATCTCCTGTTCAAAAAAAAAAAATCATCTGCACATAAATAAGCCAAATCTGTTCCTTTGCTCATGAGTACCCAGTGCTCAATTGCTGCAAATGTCAATATCCTCCATAGTGTATACAGAAAGTTGTTTCATCCTTAAGTTACTGGAGATTCTGCTTCCTGATGGACATCTGTGTATTTGACATTCTGTCCCCTATCTAGGCTTTATACAGGTATGTGGCATGGCTTCAGAAAGCTCCAGGGCAGAGTGAAAAGGGATCACATTGGACAGGTCGTCATGTCCATCCACCAAGATGCAAAAAAAGGAAATATTAGGGCCAAGTTCAAGTTCCCTGGTAACCAGAAAGATCCACATGTCAAAGAAGAGTGGCTTCACCATGTTCAATGCAGAAGATCTGAAGACATGGTGCTGGAGAAGCACCTAACCTCTGATGGCTGTGGAGTAAAATACATCATGAATCTTGGTGCCCTGGAGAAATGCTGGCTCTTGAACTCATTAATCCTCCCACTGTGCCACCTAATAGCAATTTAATTAATAAATGTTATACCTGTTCCTCCAAACATTTTAAAAATTAAAAATAACAATGTAATTAGAATGTAGTTAAGGGAATATTTATATATAATTATTATTCCTGAAATATAGTTAATTTAATGATAGATAAGAACTCTATCCCCTTTTTTGTTTAGTTTTGTCAGATTAGGGTATTCCATTGTCATTTAAATATTGTAGGTGCATGAATTCAGCAAGATATTCCAATATAATCCAGTAGTCCATAATAGTAGTGGATTTTTCATAGGACTGGCAAAGTCAGAAGTTGTTGACTTGAGCATTTTACAGCTCAGCATACTAATATGGCTTTACTTTATATACTTCATTTCTATATTTTTCTGATGGATGGATAAGACCAAGATAAAGTAAGACCTATATAACAAGAAATGTAACTTTTGTATCTGGCAAGTTCAGTCAGAATCCCTCAGAATTTATCCTGAAACACTGTAATGCACTTTGTGGATCCTTTGTGTCCGCCCTGTGGATGAGTCACAGCCATTGCTTGACCAATTTGCTCTCTGTGAAAGCCTAGAGAATGTTTTCTCTCCATGTGACTCTCCTTAGGCACACTCTATGTCATTGATCACTTTCCTCTTTGGCCCCATAATCTCAATCAGAAAATATGGTACACAACTGAGTTAGATGATGTTACATTATATGTTCTCCTATGTCCTGAGTGAATTCACTGACGTTAAAAGGCAACCATTTTGTGTCTGTATATTCAAAATAGTTAGGATAGATATACATCAACTTTCTCTTAATTCAATGAATAGAAAGATTTTTTATAATAGCATTTGTGGACAGGATATCATGTGTGTATCTTGTACAATGAATAACCACTAAGACAACAATATGCAATATATTAATTATTGAAATTGTCCTACTAATCGATTTTAAAACTGTCTGATTGCTATTTATTTCACAATAACATTATTTTTTAAAAAATTCTAAAATCACATTAATCAAAACATTAGTGTGTCACTTATTCTTCCTTCATTGCTGGGACAAATACCGACACTCAGAAAGAAGGAAGGAAAGGTTTATTTAGCTCATAGTTACTAGATATTTCATAGTTTGAAATACCCTGAATTAGGTAGCAAGACCTTGAAGCCTGCAATGGATTATAACTGTGGGGAATTACTAGGAGGATCCTTGGCTCTGCATTAAAAAGGCTTCTTGTTGTCTACTTTGAAAATCAAATTGGCTTTTGTTATTTTTATGTAAGACAAATCTGACAGGGACCTCTAGCTGTTTGCCCATCGTTTCCTGGAACAACTGTGGATCCTTCAGCCTGGTAGTTACACATAGGTGATGTGTTTCCAAACTAACTTTATCTTGTAAGCAGGCCCCTTCTGGGGCAAGTTCTGCTTATCACTAAACACTGTGAAAACCTCCTAGTCATAAACAGCTTGTATCTGCATCAATAAGACTTGCTATAAAAGACTGAGTTTAGCTCTACTTCACTGCTGTTTAGCGTCTGCCTCTGTGGAGTGTGGCTGGCCAGGTGCTGGACTGGCTGATAAATGCTCAAGAAATTCCAATCTGTTCAGGTCTTTGCCTCTATTTTATTCAAACTTGGTACATCTGGTGGCTCATCCAGGATCCCATTTATACTGTGATGAAAGAGCTAAGACTTTTCTGAGTGCCTGCACTCTTTGGGGCACTAAATGAGCGATGTTCCTCAGCCCCAAGAAGATTTTATTGGCCTCAGAAATCCAAAATTTTGGACCATTCAGAAAAATCCATCAAGATTCTTACCAGTAATGCTGTTTAGAGTGCCCATCAGGATCTTTGGAGGAGTTGGACACAACATTATCCCCAAGATTGACTCCAGACCACAACTGTGGCTGGTAGTCGTTGGTATTTCAGTTTTGGTATCTCAGTTTTGGTATTTGTTTTGTGTTTTGTGTTTGTCTTTGCCCTTCTCACTATGGGTCAGTCTTCTTCTGCTTCTGCTTCTGCTTCTGCATCTTTGTCATTGTGTTCTAAATCTTTTTCAGGATTTCAGGCAATAGGCCTCAGGTTACAGGGACTCTGTCCCTTGGAAAATTCTGGATCTTCTGTAAAATGGAATGACCATTCTTTCAATTGACCTCTGGAAGGCTACTTTATCCTTACTCTTGCTTACTAGGTCTGGAAATTCATCTTCAGAAATCCAGGACACCCTCACCAGCTTGTCCATGACCCTCTGAAATGGCTCAAGTTTAGCTGTTCCTGAATCCATCCATGGATGACTGGCCAATCCCACATCGTCGAACTGGCAGCTCCAACTTATAAGAAGTGGCCTGTGATTTCTGACCATTATCCTTCAGAACCCATCTGTTCCACCTACCACCTGGTATACAGATAATTTCATTTCTCAGACAGCTCCAGATATTAGAAAAGAGCTACAAAGATAGCTTTTGTTCCAGACAACTCATTTGATACTTTAGCAAAAACTCTTTCTTAGGTTCTTATGATTGGAACTATGAGAAAACCAGGGAGAGAAAGCAACTAGATAAGAATGGTTGCCACTGTTACAGCCTCAAAACATGTCCTAGATCTTGTTTTCTGGTCTACAGGAAGAGCTCACTGACAATAAAATTCATCTGCTGATGAAGTTCTTCTGCTACTGCTGTCAAAAGTCAGGCCATCATAAGAGGAACTGGCTCAAGAGGCCTATAAACCATGCCCTAACTCCTGAGAAAGCCACTATAAATGAGACTGCACAGTGAGGTGTCAGTCCCAGAGCTCAGACTCAACTTCCCAGATGGTCCAGTAGAAATGAAGGGCCCTAGGTCTGCCCCTCCTGGCCAGATGTTATCTTAAGAGACCTAAGTAATCATGACTAGAGGAAAAACCCAGCCCATTGCTGGGCATTAGCACAGGTCTCCTTGTCCTTCTTCAACCCTGCCCTTCCTTCCAGTCATCGTACCTCAATAGAAACAGACTTTACAAAACATCTTACTGTAGCTGTAACTGAGATATATTGTTCATGTATAAGACTTAAAAAAGGTATTTCACTAGTTAAGTCAGATCCCCAAGGACAGATGAAATCCTGTCAGCATAAAAAAGAAAAATTCTAGAGACACTAGCTACACAGTGGCCAACAGATAGAGCCAGGCCTTGTATTTGTGACATAAAACTCAGACTCAGTGTTGAAAGAAAATAAAAATCCCTCAGCAATACCCCTTGCTTACAATGAAGGTCATATCTAAAGCACTAAATGGTACATTGGTTTGATCTGACAATACTACATATTTCATGATAAGTGCATAATTTAGTCTGGTTGATTTATGATGTAAATCCAGTATTTCATATTGATAGTCAATACAGGTGTGACCTCTCTTCACTAAACTTAGATGGACTTTCAGAATACTGTCAGACTCCATAAATAAATGGGTCTAAGAGCTAGTACCTGTTAATTCGAATGCTCACAGAAGATACCAAAACTCAGGTAATCATACAGTGAAAAATTACAGTATATATGCTTGATTATTTTTAGCCACCAGATTTTTTCTCTATGGAGACACATATTAAGGCTTTAATTAACTATATCCACCTCATACATCCCTGGTGAGCTGAGTCCGTTTGGGAAGGGCTGATTACCATTAAAGATGCTTCCTCTATCAGTAAATCCCTACAAATGAAGTTGCCCTCTTATTCCTTGGGCAGGGCTGCTCACAGAATGCATTAAAACCAAAAAGTTATATGTTGCTCAGTGGGCCCCAGAAATCTGACACAAGCTGCAAAAGTTAAAAGGGTTTTCAGGAACTAATTTGTCTAAGTTGAGTTATTTCATAGTAGAAAGGATTCACAATGGAATTATAGACAAAGATTGAGAATAGTGATACTAGCAGCCTACAGGAATGAAGGCCAGTAGGGAAAGAGGGAGAGAGTTATGCAAGAAAAAAAAAGTGTTCATTATGGAATCAGAGAAAGTTTCAGATGGAGGCAGTCACGAGTCTTCCCCTCTGAGCCCGAGGGAACCCATGAGAAAGCCTATTAAACTTTTAATAGACCCAGCTAGTTGCCTCACTTGCAATCCTGGGGACACTCAGTGTTTTCCCTAGCTCTGGCAATTATTGTGCCCCAAGTAATAGTAAAGTTGATGCCTATGCATGTTTAATTATTTCTTTGGATTTGTCTCCTCCAGATTTAAAGCTATTCCACCTACCCAAGATAAAAATGTCTGGTGTCTATTGAGGGCCTTAGGACAGAACCTCTGGAGATTATCTCTGACTACCAGTTCACAACTATCACCACTTTCAGCCTGAAGAAGCTAGAGTGGTCCTCATCCATGGTTCCCTCATGGCAGTTCAGGTTACTTCTTCAGAGGGTGGTAGTGTAATTAGATAAAAATATTAAGGCAGTCTGAAAGGGCCAGGCCCTCAAGAGGACAGTATAAAAGACAAGGTGACTTTGCCACATGGAAGAGACAGACCCTTCCTGCGGTGAGCCAGACCTCAAGACAAAAGAGGAAACTCCCTGGCCTATATTACAGCTCCAGAGGTGGCACAAAAACCAGTTGGCCCAATTGAGATATGGCTGGTTCTCCCACCCCGAGTTCTAGAAAAACCCACCTACTCACACTTTGTGTTCCCAATAGGATTTTTTTTATTATTATTTGTTTTTGTATTTCAGGGAAGGGGCTACAGGGTGTTCAGGGTCTCACTACTAGATTGGACACATACTGATCCACCTGTTTACAGCCTCCCAACAGCTGAAATTATAGGCTCACGCTACCACACCTAGTCTCAATGGCTGTCTCAGGGTGCCTCATGCCATGATCACCAGCATGGCAGGCCTGAGTATTGAACCCCTAGACCGTGCACCTGCTTGCAAATGCTTTAGTCTGCTGAGCTATTTGGCCTGCCCCCTTGGATGTTTTTCTAAACCATCACTATCTATCTATACTTTCTTGCCTGATGCATAATCATATACTATGATATTTAGTGTTATTAAAAAACTCTTCTTTGGTGAAATAGCAGAACAACATGTAAAACAATTTGGGTGTAATGTAGCCAAAGAAAAAATTGGCTCTAGACATTCATCAAAAGGGAAATGGGGGATTATTCTCAGTGGATAAATGACATGACATTTGCCTTAATTGGACCTGTTCTCCTGTTCCTCTTGGCCCTGAGTATTTGGACCTGTATCATAAACAGTCTAACTAAGTATGTTAAACAAAGAATCCAGGATGTCAAGTTAATGCTATTTAGAGTTCAATACCAGCCCTTAGAAGTAACTGAGGAATCAATGATTTGATTCCCTTATAAAACCAGTGGGGAATGTAATGTGTTATAACTCTGGGAAATTACTAAAAGGAACATTGGGTTCTCAATAAAATGTCTTCCTGTTATCTACTCTGAAAATCAATGTGGCTCCTGTTGTTTTTCTATTGGGCAAAGCTGGCAGAGACCTATAGTTCTTTGAGTGTTGCTTCCTGGCTGAAGTGCAGATCCTTCAGCCTACTAGAGTTGTACAGAGCTGATGTATTTCCAAACTAACCTTATCTTGTAAACAAGTCCCATCTGGGGCAAGTTGTGCTTATCACTAAAAACTGGGAAAACTTCCTAGTCATATGCAGCTTGCAGCTGTGTCCATAAGGCTTGCTATAAAATACTGATCTTAACTCTGTTGCACTGCTGGTTAGCACCTTCCTGTGTGGAGTGTGCTTTGCCAGCTGCAGGACAGGCTAATAAAGGCTTACCAAATTCCAACCTGCTCTTTGTCTTTTTCTCTCCTTAATTTGAACATGGTACAGAGTCTTCTTTGCTCAGGGAAGAGGGCTAGTACCTCTGTCTTCTCCAAATATCTCCTCTCTGCCTGAGGCAGCCTCAATCACAAACACCTCGGCCCCATTATACAGGGTATGAAGGAGAGGCTTGGAAACTTCCATGCCCAGAATGATAGGCTCCACACCTCAGAGAGAGGCCAAAGCTGGGGGGAGCAGAAAGGATCAGAGCACAAGCTGCCAGTTTATCAGTTTGAGCCTCTCTGCCCCTGCACCTCGAGCCACTCATTGCTCCTCAAAATGCGTCTGCCCCATGACTTACATGAGGCTTTTGGGGGATAACTACATATAAACCATAACAAATAGTCATGCAACATTGTGCATTTTAAAAATAATACTTTTCCATTCAAAATGTTAAAATGAAGTATAGAAATTATCAATTATCAGTAAGACATTTTCGCCCAGACCTCAAAATAAATATTTGTTCTTTGAAGAGCAGAAGTGGAATATATTGTAGAAAATTTTCATATGTATAGTTAACGATAAAAATAAGATACATAAAATGCAATGAGAAAATGAAGCTGAATATAAGAAAAAAATGGGTGTGCAGCTTGTGTAAATATTTTATGTAGAAGACAGTGTTAAGCAGATGCATTTTGAGAAACATCTGTTAAGTGTCAAAGATTACCTCTCAAAAATTTTTTGTTATCCATTTATGAGATGCTTTTGTGATCTAACCTGTGAAATATGTCATGCAAAAATAATGATCCTAACACTGAATGGAAAATATTAACTTTTACTAGTTTCAAGTATTTTTTAAATGAATTTAATACAAGACCTACAGGGTTTCACTACACAGATCAGAGTCATAGTGTTCCTCCTGTTTTCAACCTCCAGAACACAGGGATTTCTGACGTGTGCCACCATGCCCAATCTCAATTGCTGTATCAGTGCACCCTAGGGGCAGAGCTGGCATGGCATGCCAGGGATCAGATCCTAGTTCCTGTACCTGCCTAAGCAGGTGCTTTAGTCCACGGAAATATCTTGCTGGCTTGGCATTTTAATTTTTGATGCGTTGCAATGGAGACACATAATAAAATGTTAATGTTAATGATGACAAAAAATTATATTGCTCCCTTCATAGATAGTCTAGAGTATTTATGATTATTCCCAAAACTTTATATTTTGATACAGACATATGATTCTTTATAAAGTAAAATGGTTATGAAAACAATGTCATACAGTAATCTGACAAATAGCTGTTTGCAGTATATTATATTTTTGTATTAACGTCTCTTACATTCCCTTTTGTCAGAAACTTTCCAAGAACGCTTCCTGAGATTTCACATAACCCTTAAATGAAAAACTTTATTTTATATTCAAGAATAAACTACATTTTTATTCCAACACAATAAAAGATAAATGTAGTCTAAAAGAAATTACAATTTAAGTAAATATTTGTTCTAGTCTTCTTTTATATTTCTTTTTTAGCAGACAGAGTTTGAACTCAGGATCTTGTGCTTGCCAGAGATGCGCTTACTCCACTGAGTCATCTCCCTCGCCATTACTGCAGTTTTCTAACACTTGAAATCTCTTATTTCACATTAAATAAAATACAATAAATAATGTGTATATATTCTTGTAAAGAGTGGAAAATATTACGGAATCATTTATTCTGAAACAGACTAAACATGTACCTCTGTGGCACGGATAGTTACTTGGTGAGCATCAAGCATTGAAGGACACTCGAGAGTCTTCAAAATCATCCAGAACTAAGTTTCTATCAAAACTACCGTATTATTTCAGTTTTGCTTTCTGAGCATTTGAATTTTTTTATGCTTACGTGGAATATATAGTAAATTTGCTCCAATTGAAAATGTTATACTAGAATTCCTTTTTCAAGACTGTAGTGTTTTAAAATTAATTTTATTGAGAAACAAATAGCAATGAGATATTTTCAAAACTGATTAATAGGACAGCTTCAATAAATAATATATTGCATATGGTTGTCTTCATAGTGGTTATTCATAGTACAAGATGCAGACATGATATCTTGTCCAGACACTATTAGTACAAATTTTTCTTCTCAGTGAATTAAGAGAAAGTAGCTCCATATCTTAACTTTTTCGTGTATATAGATACAAAATGGCACTACATTTGTACCAAATTTTTTATGGTTTTGTCAGAGATGGGTATTCCTTTGCCATTTAAATATTGTAGGTGCATGAATTCAGCAAAATAATCCATTGTAGTCCACTATTCCAAAATAGTAGTGGGTGATCCGTAGGACTGACAATGTCAGAAGTTGTTGATTTGAGCTTTTTACAACTCAACATATTAATATGACTTTACTATTGATACCTCATTTTTATACATTTTTGCTGGATGTTTAAGATCAAGATAAAGCAAGACCTATATAACAAGAAATTTAGCTTTTGTATCTGAAAAGGTCAGTCAAATCCCCTCAGGATTTACCCTGAATCCCTTTACCGCAGTTTATAGTATCTTTGTCAGTGTCAGCAATTTGGATGTGTCACGGCCATTGTTTGACCAATTTGCAATCTGTGAAAGAATGAATGTTTTTTTTTTTTCTCCATGTGATGCTCCTTAGACATAGTCCAGATTATCAATCACTTTCCTCTGTGGCCCCATAATCTACTTGATCAGAAAATTTGGGACATCACTGAGTTACAGGATGTTACAATATAGTTTCCCTTATGTCCTTAGTCTTAACTGAACTTCAAAGGCTATGGCCAAAATGTTGGCTGTCCTTTCAACCCTTCTTTTTCTCTAATTTTTAGTCTGCAAACTTAGTTTGTTAACTCTGCAGAAGAGAAACTTTTTGCTATTACCCTACAGCATACGCAGTTGAGGTTAATCTCACTGTCTATTTGCTATTTGTTCATGAAATCTTTACCTACCCTATGTCTTCAAGAGTTCCTCCTACTTTCTATTTCAGGAGATATAGTGTTTGTGTTTTAATGTTCAAAGCTTTAGTCCATTTGACTTTCGCTTAATGCATGGTGATAGACCTGGGTGAAGTTTTAGTTTTCGGCATGTAGAGAGCCAGTTGTTCCAGCATCATTTGTTAAAGAAGCTATCTTTTTCCAGTAAGCATGACTGGTAACTTTGGCAAAAATAACATTGCTGAATATGGTTGTAAAGCCTTCTCCATCTTCTGTTCTATTGCATTAATTCTCAGGTCTATTTTCTTGCCAATAACATACTAATATTTTCACAGTAGCTTTGTAATATCATTTCAAAGACATGAATTGTAGTGTCTCCTGTCTTGTCTTTGTTTTTCATGATTGCCTTTGCTATTCTGGGTTTTTTTTTCTGTTTTCAAATAAATTTGAGGAACTATTTCTCTAGGATTGAGAGGCATGTTGGTGGTAGATTGATTGGGATTGCATTAAATCTGTACAAAAATTTTGGGAGCATGGCAATCTTCATAAAGTTGATTCTTCCTATCCAGGAGCACGGAATTTCATTCCATTTTCTGAAATCCTCTACAATCTTCTTCTTCATAGTACTTTAATTTTCAGTGAATAGGTCTTTGACATCATTATTTAGATTAATTTCAATGTATTTCATTTTCTGTGGTGCTACTGTAAAATGTAACGTTTTCCTAAATTCCCTCTCAGAGTGATTGTTATCGGTGTAGATGAATGATTTTTCCTTTTGGGTTTTGACTTCTTGTCCTGCTATGCTACTGAATTTCTGTATTAATTCAAACAGATTCTTGTGGAGTTCTTTTAGGTCTTCCAACTAAAGTATCATATCATCTACAGATAATGATAGTTTAATTTCTTCTTTACCTATTACTCTTCCTTTTATTTCTCTCTTGTCTAATGGCTCTAGCAAATGATTGCAGAACTATGTTGAATATGATTTGTGATAGAGGGCATCCTTGTCTTGTACAAGATCCAAGAGTAAAAGATTTCAGTTTTTCCCCATTTAGAATTATGCTAGCCATTGGGATTTCATAGATGGCGTTTATCAGATTGATGTAGAAACAATCTATTCCAATTTTCTGTAGGATGTTAAACAGTGTTGGACTTTGTAAAAAGCCTTTTCTTCATCAATTGAGATGACAGTGTGGATTTTGGATTTGTCTTTATTAATATATGGTATTACATTTATAGATTTTTGTATATTGAAGCATCCTTATCCCTGTGATGAATCACATCTGTTCATGTTGTATGATCTTCTTTATCATTTCTTATATTCTATTTGTCAGGATTTTTTTTGAGGTTTTTTGCATCTATGTTCTTGAAGCAGAGTGGAATGTAGTTCTCCTTTTTAGTTGTGTCTTTCCCTGGTTTTGATATCAGTATAATACTTCCAGGAGCGATTTTTGGTGGATTGCTTCTTTTTCAATTTTATTGAAGACTTTGAGCATCACAGGGATTATATCCTCTGTTAATTTTTTGTAGAATTCAGCTATGTATCCATCAGGACCTGGACTTTTTTTGTCAGTAGGGTTTTTTTTAATTATATTTCATATTTCATTGGCTGTTATTTGGTTATTGACAGTTGTTATATCTTCTTGATTCAGTTTTGGTAATTTGTATCTTTCTGGGAATCTGTCCATGTCTTCTGTGTGCTGTATTCTTTGAGAGTAAAGATTTGCAAAATAGCTTTTCACAATCTTCTGTCTTTTGACTGGGTCATTGGTAATTACACCCTTTTCATTCCCTATTGCTTGTATTTGAATTTTTTCTTTCCTCTTCTTGATGAGGATCTCTAGGAGCTTATAAATTTTATTTAACTTTTCAAAGAACCAGTTTTTTGACTTGCTAATTCTTTGAACTGTTTTCTGTGTCTTGATTGAATTAAGTTGTGTACTAATCTTTATGATTTCTTCCCTTCGATGGGGTGTGAGTTTGGTTTGCTCTCCCTTTTGTAGATGTTGGAGGTGCAGCATTAGCATGTTT
>NW_004524679.1:9310319-9319607 GCF_000260255.1 Octodon degus
CTGTATACCCTTTTTTATCTCTTTGTGATTTTATTTCTAGTGTACAGAAATACTAATAACTTGTACATGTTGACTTTGTACACAGCTACTTTACTGAGATTTGCTATTTAACCTACAAATGTTTTGATGGAGTTTTGTTGTCTTCCATGTAGAGTATCATGTCATCTATCAATATGGTAACTGAACTTCTTTCTGTATTGTTCTTATTATTTCTATTTCATTTTCATTTCTAAATCTCCTGGCTAATTTATCCAGAATTAGATTGAGTAAGAGTAATGATCATGGACATCTGTTATGGTTTGTGTCTAACTGTCCCAGCCAAAGCCTCATGCAATCGTGGGGTGGCTTCTAGAGTTTGTATTTAATAAAATGCTTGAATTATAGGTTTGCATGTTATTCTTGTTCTGGGGTGGGTAATCTGCATTGTAATGTAAGGAGCAGAGAAAGGCTTTCCTCTGCTGCAAAAGCCATTGCCCCTCCTATTTGATGTTGTCCACGGTGATCAAAGGCTGATCTCTGCCATATGCTGCTCTGCCTGGGAGCCAACTGAGTATGGATTTAAACCTCCCCCAACTGTGAGCTAAATAAACCTTTCCTTACTTAATTCTGGGTATTAGGTGTTTGTCCCAAAAGGAGAGAAGTTACTAAGATAACATCTTCATCTTGTTCCTAATTTTAGAGTGAAAACTTTCAGTTTTTGGCAATTTAGTATGTTGTGGGGTATTTGTCATAAATATTGAATCAGATTGAAATAAGAGCTTCTATTCTAATTTTCTATAAAATCTTTATGATAAATGTGGGTTGGATTTTGTGAAATGATTTTTGTGAGTTGATCATATGGTTTTTGTCTTTCCTCTGTTGATATGCTGTACTAAATTTATTGATTAGCACAGGTCACACCTTCCCTGAATACCTGGGATGAATCCTATTCAGGCATAGTTAATAATCTTCCTGACGATTGGCTACATTCTTTTCCCTAGGATCTTGTTGAGGGTATTTGCACTGATTTTCATTAGAGAGTTTGGCCTGGAGTTCATTTTTGTGGTTTGGTCCTTCTCTCATTTTGAAATTAGGATAATACTTGTTTCCAGGAATGGCTTTGGGAGTATTGTTTTTGAATTTGGTATAGATTTCATCACAGAATACATCAGGACTCACTGGGCTTTCTTTTTTTGTTGTTGTTAAGTTTTAATTACATATTTTCTGTTTCATTGACTGATATTGAGTAATTTAGAATTTTTATATTTTCTTCATTCACTTTTCACAATTCATATGTATGTAGCAACCTGTTCATTTATTCAGTATTCTGTTCCATTAGCATACATGTCCTCAAAGTAAGTATTGATCATGTTTTAGATTTCCACAGAGTGCATTGTAGTCTTACCCTTTTCATTTCTAATTGAATGTCAGATTGTTCACACATATTTGGGAAGTTTTTTAATGCTTTTTCTCCTCATATTCTTTTTATGTAATTATATTGACTCTTTCTTCCTCATTGATGACTTTTAGTCTCACATTGTTCATCTATGCATCATCTTGCAGACGATGATTTTTTTCCGCATTCTTGTCTTTTTTATCTTTTTTTACCTTTTCTCTAGCTGCAATGGCATCTTCAACATCTGAAAGTCTGTCTTCACTTTCTCTCATATGGTTTTGCAATCTTTGTGATTTTAAGTTTCTCTGTATCCCTTTGACTAGGCTTCATGTGATCTATTTCATTTCTATATTGCTCTTTGAAGGATTCCATTGTTTTTCTATTCTCTTCTATTTTTTATCAGTGTCTTCCTAAAAAACAATTCTTCCTTCATTATAGTTATTCTATATTTTTTAATTCAGAGATTATTTCTAATCTGATTTCTTCTATGTTTCTGCATTTGCTTCTTTACTTCAGAGACTACTATTTGAGAGATTTTTATATCAGAGGCTAATTCTGATCTGCACTCCTCTATAACTTTCTCTAGATGTTTGGTTACTTCAGATGCTATTACTTCTGACATTTCAACTGTGTGATTCAACATGTTTTCTGTGCTATTGTCTTCTGAGCTTGTTCTGCTTGGTATTGGGGCCTGAGATTGCATTTTGCTCCTAGTGTTTTTCATTTTGTATAGCACTGTCATCTGATATTTGGTGTAGAGCTTTGATGCAGTTATAACCTTAGCACCTCCTGCAGTTCTGGTGCAAATCCACTAAGTTTGAATTCATCTAGTTGTGCATGGCTTTGTCTGGCTGTTGTGCTCAGCTTCTTCCTACTGCAGCCCCTGGAATTGAGACTTTTGTGCCCCTCTGGCAAGATGTGTGGCTCCTGGATTTGCTTGGTGGTTCCAACCCCTAGCCTGTCTTTAGGGACTTCAGCTGCAGCATTTAATGCTGTGCCTGTATGCCAAGTCTGAGGTGGGTCTGGAGTGTTTCAGAGAGCAGCATAGAAGGACTCACTCGGAAGTAGTCCTGATTTGGTTCTGGAGGGATCCAGGAGGCAAAAAGGAGCCTGGAACCTCTCCCACTCACTCACAGGGCCTCAGCTTGAGTTGGGTCTAGGGGGGCGTCTGAGAATGCAGCAAAATTCTCATTCACAACTGTGCCGGGGCTGTGTCTGCAGGCATCCACAGAGCACAGTGGAGTACAAATGACCACCCACATACTTAACATACCTGGGCTTAAACTTGATCTGGAGAGCTCCCAAGAGACTGGCAGAAGCTCTCATTCACATGCCAGGCCTGGGCTGCCTCCAACGGTGTCCTGGGGGTACAGGAAAAGGCAGAAGTTCTCCCAAACACTTGTCAGACATGGACTTGGGCTGGGGCTGCAGGGGTCTGGAGAGCGCAGGTGAGTGCAAAAGCTCTCCCACACTCTAATGGGCTTGGGCTTGGGCTGGGCCTTGAGGGGCCCTGAGTGCACAGGGGAAGTTCTTATTCACATGTTTGCCTGGGGTTGGGCAAATTATATCAAAATTGTCATTCTTTGTAGCAGATGAACTTAAATAAAAGGCTTTCCTCATTGGTTTCATTGCCCTGTTCTAAAACTGGGTGAACCTAGCTTTGCCTACTTCCCTAAAGGACCCACTTCAATCAAGATCACATGCTTACCAGCAATACAGAAAAAAAAAGTGACTGAAAGATGCGGTACACTCTAGATTCTTTTAAAACATCTATTGATATTCTGGCACAAGAAGCTTCTCTTTACTCCTGCCAGAGAGATTTTCCACAGGTTCTGTGATCTCTGGTTGCAGGGACACTTTTGTGAATTTACTCCCACACAAATAGAGGTTTTTTTTTCTTTTTTCCATTTGTACTTTTATATTGTTTCTCCCAGTCAGTAATTTGGATTTTTATTTTATTTATTATTTATTTATTTATTTTGCAGATTTAGAGGCCACTGCAGCTGATCTAATTGCAATAGCAAACAGAAACACCAAAATGGAACTCAGTGAAACAATTATGAGGAATAAGACAGGAAGAGCAATACCAGAGGAAAACTGCGAAGACAAAAAAAGAGTCACCTATTCTTACTAATAGAAATACACTTTGCTAGGGGCCTGTGAGATAGTTCAGTGGTCAAATGTGCCTGCTTACCCAAGTGTAGCCAATCTCAGGGAGGACAGTTCATCCCCAGGATCACATACTACACCAGCCCCATCCTCTGGGCCGGCTGAGTCAGCCAAAAGTAAACCAAAAAAAAAAAGAAAGAAAAAGAAAAAGAAATGGACTTTGTAACTTAATGAAAGCTGGTCTGAGTGGCAGAGATATAAAATTCTAGAAAGCTATAAGTGGATAGAGTACCTTTTGCAGCTACTAAAAACAAACAAACAGGGAGCACTGTGTAAAAGGTCACAGAGAAGTAGAAAATGTGGGCGGAATTGTGGGGGCTAGCTACTGCGCTTGCGCAACCTAGACAGACTCTGAGGTCACAAAGCCAGAATTCTCAGAGGTTCTCAACAGTGTTTAGCTGCTGAGGAACCAACAGGTGAGCCTTCCCTTCCAAAAACTTCCCAAATTGGCTCTCCCAGGCCTATTTTAGTCCTAAGCCACTAGTCCCATATTTCCGTGACAGTTGGGAACTTGGGAACATGGAGGATGCTGAGGAAACTTCACTTGAGTCCCAAAGCCCGAAACAAAACACCTCAGACACATCAAGAAATAGCACAGATATAGATGAGCTTCTTGCCCCACCAGAGAGCAAGAGACAAAGGAAGGACTTCCTGACAGTCGAGTCTGAGAAGATTCTCCATGACTGCCTCACTGACGACCGGTTTGAACCCTATCCATCAGATGTAGAGAAGCAAATGCAGTCTGGACAGACCAATTTATCTTTTCTGCAGATCATCAATTGGTTTGTAAATGCTGACAAATACTTTCTTCCGGAAGTGTTGGAACAGGATAAGGATGGCTCCGGATACCTAAAAGTCAAGGATGCTGATGAAATTCAACTGCCAGACACTACTTCTTCCTCACTGGTCCAGTCAGGACCCGTGGATCCAGAAAAAGTTCAATGCTTCCCCCTGTCTCCATCGACAAAAAGCCAGGAGCCACCAAAGAAGCTACAGGTTGTGGAGAAATCTTCAAGCCAACAGCTCATCCTAGAAGCCCCACTGAAGGAGAAGGTTGAGATGTCCATTTGTGACACCACTACTTTTCCGGAATCTGTGGGGCCAGAGGCATACGCAGATTTCAGCAATTTCTACCTGCTGGTTGATGTAGCTGTACAAAAGGCAGCTGAACTGGAGCTGCAGAAAAAGCAAGAAGCCAATACATGATTTCTCCAAAAGAAAATCCCGAGCAATTAGTCTGCTGACAACTGTGGTATGTCTGTTTAAGTTCACACGAATTAAATGATAAATTTTCCTTTCATATAAACAATTTAAATTCTATGATTTTAACGCCAATGATTGTTCACTATTGGAACTCACTTTTGCAAGGGATTTCAATGCTTCTATATTAAAGATACTACATGTCACGATTAACATTTTGATACATTGTCTGTTAATCATTCTTCTGAATTTATTTATTTACTTATCTATTTATTTACTTTTTTATTTTTCGGAACCATGGATTGAATTTAGGCCCTTATGCTTACCTGGGAAACACTTATTTACTGAGAATCTTCCCATCCCCAAGACATTTCCCGGTTCCCTTTCTCCTGAATTTAAAGACTGCATTCAAACTAAAATATCTGAGATTGTGCACTATGTTCTGTCTTTGAAAAATATGTTTTTGGCTTTTCTATGAAAGTTTCTTCATTTCAAAGCTCATGTAGATGCCAATTCACTCTGTTCCTCTCTGTGTAAACTTCCATGAGTGTGAAAGTGAATAATATGAAAGTACAATTCAGTAAAAGATGCCTATCTCATAAGTAGCCTTCTATTTAATTGCAGAATTTGTGGGAGTTGCCAGTTGAATAGCTCACACTGGCTGGGCCTGGGCATGGACTGGGTCTGGGGAGATCTTGAGAGCGCAGCAAAGTTCTCACTCACAGTTGGGCATGGGCTGTGCCTGGAGGGGTTCATGGGGTGCAAGGGATCGTGGAATCTCTCCCAGACACTCCACAGGCCTGGGCTTGGGCTTGGTCTGCAGGGGTCCTGAGAGTATAGCAGAAGTTCTCACTCACATGCTAGGCCTGGGTTTGGTCAGGCAGTGTCCAGCTTGTGCAGGGAATTGCGGAAGCTCTCCCACGCACTGGTCGGGCCTGAGCTTTGGCTGGGTCTTCAGGTGTCCAGAGAGTGCAGGTGAGTGAAAAGCTCTCCCACACACCAGCCAGTCCTGGGCTTGGGCTGGGTCTTGATTGGTCCAGAGAGCACAATGGAAGTCCTCACTCACATGCTTGGCCTGGACCTGGGCTGGCTCTGGAGAGGTTTAGAGAGGTCCTAAGAGCAAGGCCGAAGTTCTCACTCACAAGCTGGACTTGGGCTGGGCCCTGAGTTGTCCAGCGGGCACTGGGGAGCATAGAAGCTCTCCCACACACTCGCCTGGCCAGAGTTTGGGCTGAATAAACTTCATTATATAAAAAGAAGGAAATGATATCAAATTTGTCATTCTTTGTAGTGAAGTAATATTTCATATATAGATACCGCATTTTATTAGAGAAAATAGAAAAAAATAAAAATGTGCCATATACAAGAACCTAGCACTTCCAATTAATGTAAACTTTATAGACCAGAGGCTGGCCTGTTGTGACACACCTGAAATCCCAACACTCAGTTTGCTGAGGCAGGAGGATCACCATAAATTCAAGACAAATGGAAAGCAAGATCTTGTCTCAAAAAAGTATGCTCTAACATCATAACATAGGATATATGTTATGACATTTAGAGGTGCAAATGATATCAGTAAGAATGAAAAGTGAAGTAAAACTGAAGGAGCAAGGAGGGGTAATAGGAGGAAAGGAATTAATAAAGGAAAGGCAAACATGCTGTAATATAATATTTATATGTAACTGTTCCTCAAGATGATATTGTACTGTGTGAACTGAATATATGTACAAGAGAAAAAATTTTAGAAGAAATGAGATATTTCTTATTTTAAAAAAAAGCACAAGGAAATGAACACATTTTGTTTTTGTTTTAGTTTTTTCAGAACCAGTGATTGAACTCAAGCCCTTGCACTTGCTGGGAAAGCACTTATTCTACTGAAGTGCCTCCCCAGCCCACATGTGTTTAATATTGCAGTTTCTGTGGTGTGAGAAACTAAAATATCTGGTAATATGAATAATTGGCTGGGATACATTACATGAATAATTAGCTGGAATGCATTACAACAGATACAGTGAAATTCATATTACTTTGTTAAGTGAAAATCTATATCATATTTTCCATTTTAATAATATTTTGTGGTCTCCTTAAAAATAAATTATAAAAGTGTAAATAATGTCCAACATACATAATAGATATTGGGGAATAGGAAGGAAAGATCAAACGGGAAGGGGGAACAAGAGAGTGGGAGGGAGAGATGAAGAAAACTTTTATAAATAAGAATAAGATAAGGTACAGCCCCATAGCTCAGCAGATTAATGAGCCTGCAAACAGGTGTAGGGGTCAGGGGTTTGTTCCTCGGGCCTGCTGTGCTGGCCCCGCCTCTGAAGTACCCTGAGATGGCTACTGAGATTGGGCGTGGTGGGGAGCTCCTGTAATCCCAACACTTCGGAAGCTGTAAATAGACGTAGCATGATGAATTTGATCTAGTAGTGAAACTCTGAACACCCTGTAGACCCTTCTCTACAATAGAAATAAAAGGGGGGGCTGGGGAGATAGTGCAGTAGAATAAGCGCTTGCCTGGAAAGCAAAAGGTCCCGAGTTCAATCCCCAGTACTGAAAAAATAAAAGGATAAATGAGTTAAATGCAGAGGGGTTGGGGAAAAATTAAACCATATTATATCAAGGTATAAATTCCTATGATTAATATGATTATTTTGTGTATGTAAATTGTACCAATAAAGTTAACTTTTAAAAGTCGTCTAATTTATTTGTTCTTTTGAAGAACTAGCTTGTAACTCATATATTTTTGTATTGTTTTTATTCTCAGTTTTATTAATTTTTACTCCGTTCTTATAACTGCTTTTATTTTGTCCCATGGGCTCTGGTAATATGTACTGGCAACATCATTTGATTTTTTTTTCTGTGTTTAGGACAGGGTCTACAGGGACTCTCTAGGTAGATCAGACTTGTAGTGATTCTCCTACTTACAGCCAGTTTCCCAAGAACTGGGATGATAGTTGCATGCCACCACACCCAGTCTCCATCATTGTCTAAGTGCACCCTGGGGACAGGCTGCACGGTAAGCTGGGGATTGAACCTGTCCACTGTGCTCTGCCTAAACAGGCAGTTTAGTCTGCTGAGCTATCAGGCTGGCCCTTTGATTTCTTCCTTGATTTTTTTTGTGAGTCACACTTTATTCAAGAGTGTTTCATTTAATTTCTATGTGTTTTTATTAATTTTGTGGTGTTTTTACATTAATTTCAAGTTAAATTGCATTAAGATCCAAAGTGAATGGAATAGTTTTTATTTTTATTTTTCAAATACTACTTATATTCTGCTATATGGTCTATTTTGGAGAAAGTTTCATGTGCTACTGAGAAAAATGTTTATTCTTTTGTTATAGCATGGAGTATTTTGCACAGGTATGCTATGGTCATTTGCTGAATGATATGGTTGCACTCATACTTATTTGCTGACATCTCTGGTTAGCTATTGTGGAACAATTAATTCTGCTCCTATTATTTCATAGACCTTGATAAGGTATTTGCATCTAGTAGTGTTGGTTTAATGAATATTAGTGTTTTTGTGCTTGGTGAATATATATTTAAAATTGTTATCTTTTCCTGTTGAATTGTTCTCTTGACAAATACATGGTGAATTCCTTTGTCTCTTCTCATCAGTTCTGGATTAAATTACATTTTGCCTGAAGACATATAGCTCCTCCTACTTGATTGCGTGCTCGCATTGTGTGAAATTATTTTGCACTCCCCATATTTAATTTATGAATCTCCATTAGGGATAAATGTGTTTGTTCCATACAGCATATCATTGTTAATTTTCTTTTTAATATTATCAGAAAACTTTTATTGAGTAGTGGATATTATTCTGATTGAAATTTATTGCTGATAAGTTTGACTTATTGTTTTTGGCTTATTTTGCTGTTGATATCAACTGAAATTTGCCTTTCTGCTTAACTTTGAAGCCTTCTTTGAACATTGATTTTATTAGAATTTTTGTCATTGTTGCCCTTATTTCCTCTTTCTGAAATTTCTTTAGAATGTTTTGAAATCCTGGTTTGGTGATCATGAATTTTTTCTTTTTATAGTTGTGCAATATACCATTGCATAAGAACACCACATTTTTTAGTTTTGCCATTGCTCAGTTGAAAAAGATTTTGGTTGTTTCTAAGATTTACTTATGACAAATTCCAGTGCTATAAATATAGGTGAAGATATATCACTGTATTATGATGTTTTCAGTTCTTCTAGAAAAATATACAGGAGGGTAAAAGTACTTTGAATGGGACATCCAACCCTAGTTTTCTGAGGAATCTCCAGACTGTTTACTATAGCTGTTTTCCTTCATCAATTTTCATCTCTCGGCGCGGCTGGTGCGGGCTGGGGTCAGATCCTGGATGCTGCTCTGCGCTTTGAGCCCAGTGTAAAAGTCAGCAATTCTTTATGGAATAATGATACTTAGAAGGATCAGGGATCACAGTCGCAGGCGACGAATGGAAGAGAGATTACCTCGTGCAGATTCGTCGGCCACGCCCAGCTGGCCTGAGAGCTGTGATGATTCGGACGACTTGGGATCTTATGCGAGAG
>NW_004524679.1:9319707-9328612 GCF_000260255.1 Octodon degus
ATTTATTTATTTTTTAGTTAGTACAGGGTCTTCAGCGTCTTACTATTCCGATAGAACTCATAGAGATCCTTCTTGTTTTCAGGTTCCTAAGCACTGGGATTTTAGGTGGGTGCCACCATGCCCAGACTCATTCACCATTGCAGTGCACCTGAGCACAGGGCCAGCACAGCAGATAGGGGAGAAAACCCCTGTCCCTGTGTCTTCAGAAGCAGTCACTTTTAATCCACAGTGATATCTGGCTGGCCCAATCTTGGATTGTTTCAGCAAAATTTTTTGAGCTTGTTGGAACATAGAAAGTACAGCTTTTAGAGAGCATCAATGTCAATAGTAACAGTTTGATTACTATCAACCTGTACATGCTTTCCAATATCCTCCTAGGCATTTATATCTTTATTAATGGCATTGAGGTTATACAGAAACAGCTGATTTTATAATGGTAATTGAAACCTTGCTGTAATTGTAGGCTTTCAATATGATTACAAATCAAAAGGAAAATATTTTTGATCTGATCACACATGAAGATGACAATAAGTAGGACATTTATTTGTGTCTGTAATTTCATGCCTATATCATGTTGGATCTTTTGGGCTCCAGTTTTTGTCTGTCTATGAAGTCTGTGATTTGAATAGTGTGTGAAGCCACTGAAGAGAGCATCATGCTTGCTACTAGTAATACCAAGGAGACAATCTCAGCAATTGTTAATCTATTCATACATTTATTTGTACACACAAGATGGTATAGTAGAGTGAGTAGCAAATGCATAGTAGGCAAATAAGACCATATTTCTGTCTGATTAATAGGGATCCAAACTCCAAGCATGCAGCTAATTATTATGAATCATTTTTCCAGTAACGGATTGTGACTTTGCACAATGGTTTAAAGTATAATTTTATAGTCAAAAAAATGGTCATTCAAAGTTACTGGGCAATACAGAAAAATAAGATATATAATTAGTTTGAATAGTTCTCTAATATTTAAGAACCACTGTCTTTTCACCATGGTTAGTTGTAATAAGAGCACCTGTCCATATACTTACTTATATGAAAGATAATACCAGATTCCAGAAGGATTCCTGAATGGGTCAAAATCATATATCATATATTATTTAGTGCTAAGGAGGTTTAACCAATATATGTGAATTTACAACTAAAGATTGCTTAGTAACATTGTCAAGATACTTCCATTTTAAGGAGTTCCATGGTTCCCTTTCATATTTCTTGCCTGTTAATTCATGCCAAGAGCCTGAGTCAATGCATTCATAAGTCCCTAATCTACTTTTCTCTTCCATCCTTTCACTATGTATGAGCCATGTTGGCACAACGCCTTCATAAATATCCTTCCATAAAATATATTTTATTCCAATGGTAAAATGAGTTTCCATTGAGCAATCTCTCATCCAGTACTGCAGATGGAACCCAGAGTAACAACAATCAGATATTCATCAGTATATTCCACACATTTGAACATAAGCAGCATATATAATTATCTGATGGAATATTGACATTGCTTACATACGCAATAACACTTTAACATCCCTCAACAATTTGAATTCAAAAGTCACATAAAAATGTAAAGTGTGATTCTTATCCTTTGTATTTGGTTGGGTGTCCACCTGAAAGCAGAAAGGACTATCAAAACATTCTAACTGGGCTGCAGCTTCTTTTAAAATCTTAAAGTATCTAGACAGACCTGTGTGGGGTGGCTTTCAGTATTTTTGGGCTTAGGGCCGGCCAAATAGCTCAGCAGATTAAAGCAACTGCAAGCAGGCGCAGGGGTCAGGGGTTCAAACCCCTGGCCTGCTGGACCAGCCCCGCCGCTGGAACACGCTGAGATGGCAGTTGAGACTGAGCATGGTGGAGCGAGCCTGTAATCTTAGAATGTGGAAGGCTGTAAACAGGACAATCACTAAGAGTCCGATCCAGTAGAGAGACCCTGAACACTCTGTAGACCATTCCCTAAAATACAGAAAAAAATAAAAGTAGTTTTGGGCTTAGCTGTTTTTTTTTTTTTTTTTCCTAAGCACCTCTTTTTTTAAAAAAATTATTTTTATTGAGAAACAAATAGCAATGAGACAGTTTCAAAACAGGTTATTAGGACTGTTACAATAACTAATACATTGCGTATTGTTGTTTTCATAATACTTATTCATAGTATAAGACACAGACATTATATCCTGTCCAAATACTACTAGTACAAATTTTTCTTCTCATTGAATTAAGAGAAAGTAGCTATATAACTATCCTATTCTGTATATACAGATATAAATAAAGACAAGAGACAAGAAAAATATGTCATAGGACTGTCCAGGTACAATGCTGTATATGGTTAGATTTCTAAATTTCTGTATAAAAATATGTCATTGTTTGCTCCTATTGTTTAAAATATATATTTTTATATTTTTTTTCTTCACATTCTGTAGGGATGTAAAGTCTCACATATCAATACTTGAGGGAAAATACTGCCCTCTGATGGTGGCAGTGGCCAGGTAAATTCTCCTTCCCTTTGAGTGGCAGCTTGTATGCACTATTGCTGATTGGAGAAAGCTTTGCTTTTTCTGTTTCAGAAGGGGGAGCAGCTGTACTTGTTATTTTTGCTTTCTTCACCCTGAGAGATGTAGCTGCTAGAGGTTCTTTTTGCAGTGAGCTTAACTCCAATTGAAGTAGACTCCATGTGACAAAGATCATAAAAGGCACTCTCTTTCCCTTCCCATGGTCTCTTTTGTGATTTTTTTGCCCACATATTTCCATTTTTCAATGTCTAAGTTGCTCACTCGAGGTAACCATGGAAAGAATTTTACCACTTCTTGTTATAATTTGGACGAACTGCTAGTGGTTACATGGGCATCAAACTTCATGTGCTGAAACATTCTGCCCCATTTTTAAGTCTAGGTGAGAAATTATCTGTTTTCCAGAAAAAGTACTAATATTTTGAAATTTTTAATTTCTAGTATTTATTTATTGCTCCTTCATCACACATCTCTCATCTCATATCTTTAAGTCTTTCAGAATCTCAGGCCACATTGTCCTCTAAAGATGCTCCTTTTCACTAATCCAGACTGGAGAAATCCCTACACAGGGGGATAGTTTTGGGGAAACTAATCAATTCCCTAATTACCTTGAAGAATGTACTTAGAAGGATGTAATAGACAGAGTAATGCACAATGCCAAGTAGCCTACATGTCATAGATTTTACCAAGCTAAGATCAAGAGTCTCTGAATATTTTATTCTTTATTTGAATGCACACAGCTTACTCTGGGCTGTGTAGGAATTTTTGTTTCTGCTTGCCAACTGCTGGCTCCACAGGCAAGGCATATAGGCATAGGACATATTTAGATGTTTAATAAAGAAATGCAAATTATGCATTTGTAGTTGACTTCGGGAGATATGCATCACACTACATTTTATCTGTTCATCTGTTGAGGAGGCACATGCATTATTTCCAAGATTTACCTAGTGTATATTTTGCTGGTACATGTATGGGTATACATGAATCAATATGGCAGGATGACTTTAACTCTTGGGAAGATATCTAGAAGGTGAATAACTAGGTCAAATTGTACCTTTTGTTTCAATTTTTTGAGGAATCTCTGTACTGCTTTCCATAGTGCTTATGTCAATTTACATTATTTCCATCAATGGAAAATGATTCTTACCTAAAGCCTTTCCACCCTTTGTTATTGGTTTACTTTTTGATGATAAACATACTTTCAAGACTGAGATGGAGTCTCCATAGTGGTCTTTCTTTCTTTCTTTCTTTCTTTCTTTCTTTCTTTCTTTCTTTCTTTTTAAGAATCAAATATTGAACTCAGGCCTTGCACTTGCCAGGAAAGTACTTATCCTACTGAGCCATTTCCCTGGCCCCTCCATGGTATTTTAATTTGTATTTCTTAAAGGGCCAGCAAAGTTGAATCCTCTTTTCATGGATATATTTGCTATTTGTACATTTTTTTTTCTTCTCAGTTGTATCCATTTATTTCAGATACCAAATTTTGGATTGAGTCTGTAAATTTGAAGGTTTGAATATTTTTGCATTCTTATACATTCTAGATAGTATGCCTCTATTTGAGGATTACTTGGTAAAATGTTTTCCAAAATCTTTTTATTTTATTTTATTTTATTTTATTTTATTGAGAAACAAGTATCAATGAGACTGTTTCTCAAATTCTGTGGGTTATGTTTCCTGGTCATTTTATTTGCTATGCAAAAACATTTTCTTATAATATGATCCCATTTGTCAATTCTTTGTAAGATTTCCTCTGTGATTAGTGCTTCCTTCATAAAGTGTTTACATACATGTGTGTATTAAGAGTTTTAGCTATTCTGTCTTCCAGCAAATTATTTCTGTTATAATATTTAGATCTTTTGTGCCTTTTTATTTCAATTTAGGACATGGTAATCAATATTGGTCTAGGTTCAATTTCTCACATATGGAAAGCCAATTTTCCCCACAAAATTTATTCAAGTGGCTATCTATCCAATCTATCTTTTTTAAAATTATTAAATTATTTATTTATTTATTTATTTGTGTGTGTGTGGCCAGCTCAGCCCACCAGGGGGCGGGGCTGGCTGATATGTGGTGCTGTGGGATTGAACCGCGGTCCCTGTGCTTTGCTAAGCTTGTTCTAAGTAGGTGCTTTAGACCACTGAGCCATCTCACCAGCCCTATCCAATCTATCTTTAAATAAAAATATTTAGCAAACTTTTCACGTATAAGGTAGGTAAAGGTACTTGGAATTATTTCTGTATATTTTATTCTTTTCCATAGAGCCTCGAGACACTCTTATGAATAATATACAGCTTTTGCCACTCCAGCATTGTAGAATAACAAATCAAGAAATGTGATGCTTCATAACTTTCCTTGTCACCCAAAAACGCTCTTCTTATTCTAGGTCACCAATGGTTCCATATGAATTTGAACACTTTTATCTCTAGTTCTGTGAAGAATGTGGTAATGTAATTGGGATTTCCTGAAATGGGTATAATATTTATTCTCCCTTTGAAAGAACAGGAGGCTATCTTTCCATTGTCTGATACATTAAGTAATCTCTTTTTTCACAATATTTTGATTTTCAATGTAAAGTTCATTCAACTCCCTATTTAGATTGATTCATCAACATGTCAGTTTTCTTGATACTATTTTGAAGGGTGTTACTTCTCAAGTTTTCTCTAAGTTTACTACTAGTTCACAAAAATGCTATTGGTTTTTCACTGTTGACTTTTTATCCTGCTATACTACCTAATATGATTATTTATTCTAGGAGATTTTAGGTGGCGATTTATAGGTCTTTCATGTAGAGAATCATGTCAATAGTAATGACAATTTAATTTCTTTTCTTATCCATAATCCTTTTTATTTCTTTCTGTTGTTTAATTACTCTGACTAATATTTCAAGAATTTCATTGAGGGCTGGGAAGATGGCTCAGTGGAATAAGCACTTCCATGGCAAGTGTAAGGGCCTGAATTCAATCGCCAGTTCGGGAAAAAAAATCAAAAACCAAACTCCACAAAAATGAATAGAAGAGGTGATAGTGGGCATCGTTGTCTTCTTTCTGAATTTTACACAGAATTCTTTGATGTTCTGTCCATTTAGAATGATGTCAATTGGTTTGTCATAAGTGGCTTTTATCTTATTGAAATAAAGAACTTCTGCCCCAGTTTTCATTAGGGCTCTCATCATGAATGAATAGTAGACTATATCAAATGCTTTTATGTCTCTATTATTATGTATATGAGGTTTTTGTCCTCCATTCTGCTGGTGTGGCATATTACAATTATCTATTTGTTCACAATGAACCATCCCTGCGTCACTGGGATTAACTCTACTGGTAATAAAATGTAAGCTTTTGATGATTTGCTGCATTCTGTTTATGAATATTTTATTGAATATTTTTATGAATGTTAGTTAAGCAAATTTGTAGTTTTAGTTTTTTATATCAGCGTAATGCTTGATACAAGGAATGGTGATCGGAATATTGCTTACTTTTGATTGTTTTATTTTGAGGAGTATCAAAAGCAGATGTTCCCTAATGCTCATATAAAATTCAGCATTGTGGGCCAGTGAGATAGCTCAGTGAACTAAGTGCCTGCTTGGGCAAGCCAAGGAACTGGAGTTTGATCTCTGGCACCACATGCAATGCAGGCACCAGCTGTGGATACACTGAGCCAGCCACCAAGACCTTGCATGTTCACCCATGCCTGTAATCCCAGCACTAGGGAGGTTGAAAAGAGTAGGGTCACTTTCAGTCTGAGATGCATACTGAGACCCTGTAGCAAATACATAAAAAAGTGTTCAACATAAAATCCATCAAGATTTGGACACTTTTTGTTAGTAGGATTTTTCTTTTTTAAAAAATATTTCAATTGTTTTATTGGTTTTGGATTATGCAGAATTTTTATACATTTCTTTTTATTTCTGCAGTTTCAACTTGAATGACTTTTCTAAGATATCTACCACAGTTAATCTTCTCTCATTGATGCAACCAATACCTAGCACCCAAAATGAAGGAAGGAAAGGTTTATATAGCTCACAGGTCTTGGAGGCTTCAATTTAGATTCAGGTGGCTCCAAGGCAGAGAGGCACATGCCAGAGAGCAAGCTTTCACAGCAGCTGCAAAGAACAGAGACCAAAGGGAGTGGCAGCAGCTAAGGCAGCTTGTTAGCAACATATCCTTTACACTGTAATGCAAATTATGTGCTGCAGGGCAGGTCAGCATCCATACCCACAGTAATCAATCACAAACTCCAGAAACCACCCCATGAGTGCATGAGGGGGAAACCTATACACAAACCATAAAGTTCCACCCCTGGACCCTCAAATCTTTTGCACATCATTTTATGCAAAAGACATTTTAGTCATCTGTGTTTCCAAAATCTCAACAGTTTCAGCATTGCTGAAAAGTCCAAGTCCCAAGTCTCCTATAAAATCCAAGGCAAGCTTCTAGCTGTGGGTCCCTGTACACATGATAAAGTAAACACTTCCAACATTCAAAGGCACAAAATAAACATTACCATTCCAAAAGGTACACAAAGCATGGTACCAAGTATTGGGACCAACACAAGTCCAAAATCCAGCAAGGCAAACATTAAATCCTGTAGTTCAGTGTGGAACATCGGAAGCAGTCTGCACTGAGTTGTGAGCTACAAAGGCCTTATATGTCTCCACACTTAAGGGACTTTTGGTGGTAGCTTCTGTAACTTTTCTCTTAGGCTGGCTTTCATTCCTCCTTGGAATTTCCCTTAGATGATCCACATTCTTGCTTTTTCAAACTTCTGGGGTTTCCACTGAATAAGCTTCTCACTCATAGCTTTACACACTGCCCTCTCAGGGCACACTACCTGGCTCCCAGGTCTTCTGAAATTTAGGTGGAAGCCTTCTTAACCTCGTAATTTCTGCATTCTGAATATACCTAAAATAATTGCCACATGGATCATGCCAACGTTACCTGCCAGGTACAGCAGTAGTCAGGTTTCCTTCTCTCTTGGCTGTACGGGTTGAGTTCCTGGATTGCTGAGCACTCTGACCCTGATTCTGAGGAATAAATTCTCCATGCCATCACTATTTTGGAACCTGGTGTGGATGCTGACACCATTCTAGAACATGGGGTTTTGCAGCTTTTTCCGTAAGGTAAGGTCTCTGACCTTTGCAATTCTGAGGCTAAAAATGGTGGAGAACTGTTATCTTCTGTGTTGCCCTCATGCTATCCTTTTGGTTCTCTTGTTCCTTCTCAGCAATGGAGTTCCTCGCAGCTCTGTCTTTGCAGTCCACAGCTTTATGGGAGCTTCCTTTCTTGCTAAACTCAAAATTTTAAATCATACTGCTGGGCTCTTTGTACTTGATTCTCAGCATAAATCTCACTAAAAGCTCCAAACAATATCCATGCCACTCACTCAATATTTTGCGGGTTTAAGATTTCTTTTAAAATATTAATCAGTTCACCACGCTTAATCTTAATCTCAGGCAAAATCTCTACGCATGAGCAAAACGCAGAAGTTATTCTGCCCAGCCAAAACACAAATGATCTGGAATATAACAACAAATGAAGTTCTTTTTTCCAAAAGAAACCTCCCCAGCCTGATTTTTACAGGCAGGATTTCGATCATCATGCTGGTCTTCTGAGCTCTGAACAGAATATCCAATACAAAACAGCTGAAGCTGTTCCAGAGCTTTTCTCATAAGTGAATTCTCCAAATCTGTCCTATGTCGTCCCATAAGTCATTTCCAAAATCTTGTAACCAACATGACCAGGTTTAGCAACAGCAATGACCCCACTCCTCTGGTACCAAATTGTGTCACAGTGACTATTCTCTTGTTGCTGGGACCAATACTGGGCACAAAAAAATGAAGCAAGGAATTGTTTATTAGCTCACAGTTAGTGGACTTTTCAGTTCAGACTCGGATGGCTCCAAGGCATAGGGGCACATGCCAGAGAGCAATCTTTTGTGGTGGTGGCAAAGAGCAGAGAACAAATGGAGTGGCAGTAGCTCAGGCAGCCAGGTACCACCTCATTTCTCCTTACATTGTAATGGAAATTACCTGCCACATCCACAGGTGCAACATCCACACCCACAGTATCAAGCACAAATTCCAGAAGCTGCCCCAGACCCATGACTGCATAAGGCTTTGGGGGTCACCTATGCACATATCATAACAAAGTCCTTAGAAAATTTTTGGAGTACTGGTTAATGGTTTTGTATTTCTTTAGATATTTTTTCTTGGATATATCTTATTTCTCTATTGTTTTTCAAAGATAGTGTTGCATTTACTTGAATCTTGCTTGGGTTTGTTATATTTTATGGCTGGAAATACTTTACTCCAAGATCTCTTTGAGTGTAGTGTTTGTGTTGAAAAGTCTGCTGTAATTATAATGGATTTTCCTTGATAAGTGATTTGGTTCTATTTTATAA
>NW_004524679.1:9328712-9337103 GCF_000260255.1 Octodon degus
TATTACGGGGTCTACATGGTCTCATTACACAGAGCAGAATGGTAGTGATCATCTGGTTTTCAGCTTCCCAAGTGCTGGGATTACAGGGGTGCACCACCAAGCCCTGTCTCAATGGATGGCTCATTGTACTTGAGGGAGAGGCTTATACAGCACACTGTGGATCCAAATATGGCCACTGTTCTTTTCCTTAGCAAGTGTTTTAGTCTGCAGATCTATCTGGCCAGCCCTAGCCTATAAAATTCTGTTCCTTTGTTGGGACTAGATATTAAACTACAGGAGAAAATAAAATGTTAATGGATCAAGTTGAAATAATTTGAAGGAGGAAAATCAAGAAGAGAAAAAGAGAGAGAGAGGGAGAAGAGAAAGCAGAATACCTATTCAAATAAATAAAACTAATATTTTAAAAGGTTTTGGAAAAATGAAATTTGTGATAAATATCAACCCTCCTTGAAAAGAGAAAGTCATTAAAATAGCAAATATATGAGAGGTACAAAGCAAAACATCTTTGTTTAAATGAAAGAAGAAAAATGTATAAAATTGGAAAGAACAATCATTACTTATTTTCAGAAGAGTATTTTCTTTTAGAGTCTTAATTCTTTAATGTCCCAAACCACATTTTTTATAGTCCGTAATTTTTTTAAAATTTATTTATTTATTTATTTATTTGTTTATTTATTTTGTGTGTGTGGCCAGTTCAGCCCACCAGGGGGCGGGGCTGGCTGGCGTGTGGTGCTGGGGATTGAACCCAGGTCCCTGTGCTTTTGCTTAGCTTAGCTTGTTCTAAGTAGGTGCTTTAGACCACTGAGCCATCTCACCAGCCCACTGAGCCATCTCACCAGCTCTATAGTCTGTTATTTTGTGAGGAGGTTTCTCTGTTCAAGATGACCCCTCCCCACAACGCCCTATTTGTGTCAATTGCTTAAGCTGGAACATCAATTTAGGAAATTTGTATATCACTCTGAGGTGACTATCATGGATTTCTGTTTATACTGATTATCTGATGGTTTTTCTAGTGTCTGTGGCACCAATTCTAGTGGACTGGTGGAGGCTTCTACCATTTCTGGGTGCCCAGAAGAGACCCAGTGGTTTCCTGGTTTAATATTTGGATATTCTAGAAGGACAAATGAAGGCATAAGGCACTAGATTGAATCTCATAGGAATCTGGAATACAAGGAAAGTAAGAAAATCTTTAGTCCTTGTTGCTTACTAGGCAGAAGACTAGCCCAATTTACTGGAAAGGAACTGAGCCCAGTCTCTTTCAGTGTGAGGGTGGAGA
This sequence comes from Octodon degus, assembly GCF_000260255.1. Taxonomy (NCBI): domain Eukaryota; kingdom Metazoa; phylum Chordata; class Mammalia; order Rodentia; family Octodontidae; genus Octodon; species Octodon degus. The sequence goes on from NW_004524679.1 coordinate 9,329,989, forward strand.
TTGCATTGTGCACAATGTGCAGAACTGTGCAGCTCACATTGAATGGGAGCTCCAGGAAGTTGGGTGCACTAGGCATAGTTAGGTGAGACTAGAGCTCCCCACAGAAACCCAGGTTGCCAAGTAGTCATGATATACTAGACATCAGAGTTACTGGCCAGTCAATGAATGGTGAAGGACCATGGGAACTGACTGTGAACTCAAGTGAGGGTGAGTTTTTGGATACAGATTCAAACAAGACCAATGTAGTACTGTGTGACATGTGAATGTCCCAATTGGTGTGGAACAAACCTGAAGCATTCAAAAATGACTTACATGTGTCCATATTCTAGTACTGGTGACTCCCGACTCAGGCCGTGTTTCTTTGCTGATACTGTCAGAATCTGAGATTGAGTGAGTTGAGACAGAGCCTCTTCTGTCTCTAATCTCTTACCCATGGTGTTTTGCAACAGTATGACATCAGGCTGTGTTCTGCTCAGTGTTTGGAGAGAGAACACTAAGTAGGTCAAAAGGTCTGGTGGGTCTCTGGTTGCTGTATAAATTCAGTTGGAACTGAAAGAAATGATGAGAAGACCAGATTAATATAGCTACAGAGGACTCATGAGCTTAGTCCTCTCTAAGTGAGTCCCAAAGCCACTGAAATTTGGCACATTTATTAAGGGTTAAAAGAGGCTAAGAAATATACATAACTAATTTGGTGTAAAGGAACTGCTATTTATATCATCTTCTGGCATTCACAAACTCTAAGATTATACATCATTTGTATGTAACCTAACAAGTAATGAAATGAAGAACAGACAAGTTGTCTCTAGGAATCTATTTTTCTCGGTATCCCACCTTGTCAGAATTACAAGGGTTCACATATTTCCTTAGGCTCTGTTCTTTGTTCCCTGCTCCCTCGCAATGGCAGATTTCTGTCTCATATTGCTACACTTCCCCTTATTTGTTTTTGTAACATTTTATGAAGCATCAGAGTGCAGACTGTGAACTGTTGATCCATTACTTGTCAGACTCATCCTTATCACCGGGATGAGGAAGATATACAAACACTACAGACACAAAATAAACAAACTATTACTGTACTCCTGCTAAACCATTGAATAGCTTGAAAAAGACACCTTGGCTCAATCCTACTCCAGCTTTAGCAGCTGTGGCTGTGACAGCTATTATTCCCGAAATTATGGCTATTAAGAGTTCAATCAGGGGCTGGAGAGATGGCTCAGTGGTCTAAAGCACCTACTTGGAACAAGCTTAGCAAAGGCATCAGGGACCGCGGTTCGATCCCCCAGCGCCGCATGCCAGCCAGCTCCGCCCCCTGGTGGGCTGAGCTGGCCACACACACACACCCCTCTCTCTCTCTCTCTCTCTCTCTCTCTCTCTCTCTCTCTCTCTCTCTAATAAATAAATAAATAAATAAAAAAGAGTTCAATCAGGGTTGGGGAGATATTTCAACAGCCTAAGTGCCTGCCTGGCAAGCACAAGGAAAAGGGTGCAATCCCTTGTACCACATGCCATTACAGCCCTGGGCACCAAGATGACCACTGAAATTGGATATATTTGTGCATTCCTGCAACCTCAGCACTGGTTAGGCTGAGACAGGAGGATCACTATGAGTCCAAGCTGCATAGCATGACCCTGTACTAAATAATTAAACAAACAAACAAATAAATAAATCAATTGAGAAATTACCAAAAAAAGATTTCAATTATTCTTTTTGTTCTCTTCTTTAGTGTCTCTACAAAATGTTGGAACAGCATCATATAAGGAGAGTCTTGCCAAAGACATGGTAGTTCTACAGGAAGCCAAATTGTTTGATCTACAAATATTTCCTTTCAAAATTATTCTGTATATCAGAATGCTATCTGTGCTTCTAATTGGTGTTCTCTGAATCTCTCCAACACAATGTGGCTTTTCATCTACTCATCCATGTTGAGTCTCCTCCATAACAGTTTTATAACAACATTCAAATCTTTTTGAAAAGTTCATATTCATTCATTATGAAAACACAAATCAAAACTATATTGATGGCTGGAGAGATAGTTCAGTGTTCTAATCACTTGCCTGGCAAGCACAGGGACCTGGGTTCTATCCCAAGTACCACATACCATGTTGGCCCTGCCCCAGGCACATCAAACTGGCCACTGAGACTGAACATGTTGGCTCATGCCTGCAATCCCAGTTCTGGGGAGGCTAAAACAGGAGGATCACAAGTCTGAACTGCCTTATGAGAGCCTGTACCAAATACAGAAGAAACCCACTACATTGAGATTAGATAACACACCACTCAGTATAATCGTCATGCAAACACACACACACACACACACACACACACACACACACACACAGCAATAAAGCTGGTGAGGATTAGAGGAACAATATAACCCTTTTGTATTTTGCATGAGAATATAACAGTACAGTCACTGTGGAAATCATTATCAACCTGCTCCATCAAATAAACAATATTGCACCTCTATACCACACCTTTGCATATGTTGGGGGATGATCATACCCTCAGATACCAGGCAAGGTGTCCACAGCACTGGAAGAAAGGCAGAGATAGAATTTCAAAATACAAAAGGAAACAAAGAGGACACTTTCTTCTAGGAAAGAAACTCATCAACATCAATAACCTATTCACTTCTTTTGCCAGCATGAAGCACAGGAGGATAGGTTCATACATCATTCATGAATACAGAAAATGGATTGCTTCCTTTTTCATTGTAATTCTTGAAGCATACTCCTTTATTAATTAAGGCATACCCTGTTTTAGTACTTAAAATTCTAGTTAACAAGGGCCAGCCAAATATCTTAGCGGATTAGTGCCTGCTAATAGGTGCAGGGGCCGGGGTTAGATCCCCAGGCCAGCCATGCCAGACCCATCCCTGGGACTCACTGAGACAGCAATTGAGACTGGGCATGATGGCATGCACCTGTAATCCCAGCACTTGGAGGCTGTAAACAGGAGAATCACTACCAGTCAGATCTAGTGGTGAGACCCTGAACACCCTGTAGACCCCTAAAATACGCCCCCCCCCAAAAAAAATCCTGTCAACAGTGTTCAGGAGTTCTTCTTTCCTTTCATCCTCATTAGCATTTTTTTCCTTGTTTGCTTGTTTCTAGTCCTTGATGATAGCCATTCTTCCTGAGGTAAATGGAATTTCAGTGTTATTTTGATTTGCCTTTTTCTAATAGTACAGTTTCTGAGCACTTTTTATATACTTTTATGTTTTTCTTTGTTCTTTTGAAAGTGCCTGTTTACTTAAATTGATTACTTCTCATTAGGTCTTTTAGAATGATGTGGTTCCATGTTTTACTTCTCTAAATATTCAAAATATTAGAATTCTGTTTAGTATGGCAGGCAATTATTTTTGTATTCTATTGTATTCTCTTAATTTTTGATGGTCTATTTGTTGTTTAGAAATTTTCCAATTTGATATGCCATTTGTGAATTATTTGTGCTATTCTTCATGTAGCTGTTACCTGGAGGAACTCTCTTCATTATGCTGTTTTCAAGAGTTTTAAATATTTTCCACAAGACTCAGTGTTTCTCCTTTTAGCCTATTTTGATTTTATTTTAGTACAGGGAAAAGACTAGGGTCTACATCCATTCTTCAAATGAAAAAAGAGATTTTATAGCACTCTTTGTCAAAAACAAGATAGTTGAAGACATAATATGTAGCCCTGGTATGTGGAAATATTATGTTTCATTCTTTAATTTGTAACCTATAAAAATCTTTTTGAATTAAATGAATTTCTTCAGTGCAACTGACTGTTAAATTCTGTTCTTTCATCCATAGTTTTGTTTATTTTTTTGAGAATTGCGCCCATTAATATTGAGAGATATTATTGAAATATATTCATTATTTACTATCACCACTTTGTAATCTGTTGGTATTTAATTTGTTTTACTTTCACAATATTTTTGCTATCTATTCACCTCACTAATTTAATCTGCACTATAGCATGTCCATTGTGTCATGTCTGCTAAAAATATTCTTTTAAGAGAAAATTTTTCTTAAGTATTTTCCCATGAACACGTTTAGTACTCATAATTTTGCTTTAATGTATTAGGTTGAAAGTCTTGCTACACAGCTCAGACTCATAGTGATCCCCCCTTTTTTTAATCCTCCCCAGGACTGGTCTTGGTGGCCTGCTCAGTGAGCATGGGGGAGGGGGCAGCCTGGTTGCACTTGCCTAAGAAGGCATTTAGTTTGCTGAGCTATCTCGCCAGCCCACCTCACATTTCCTTTGAGCTGAATTTCTTCATTGAAATACCTTATTTTTATACCTATGTAGAAGGATATCATTGCTGGATGGGTTAAACTGGGTTGGAATGTATTTGATCTTAGGGATTGAAATACTTCACTCAAAGCTCTTCAGGTCTTTTAATGTTTGTATTGATGTTAAGGTTTGTGAGTAGATATTTCTTAAAAACCTCGTTGTTTTTTTGTTTTGTTTTGTTTTGTTTTGTTTAAATATTTCTTTTTCTCAGAAGGAGATTAACCTAGCGTGTGACTTATTTATTCGTAATTCAATGCTTGGATTAATGGTGGTGACTGCTGGATCAATCTAGTGACTGCTCTGGTAGTACCTTAATTCCTACAGATAGAATAGAATGTAAGGCACAGAAAAAGGCCGGCTTTATTCCCCTTATGTTGATTTGGCTTTCTTCTGTTACCATTAACTGTTGCTCCTTTGCCATGTATCACCCTGCTGTGGAGACAGTCGATTACCATTGAAACCTCTAAAAATGATGAGTTCACTAAATATTTTCCCTACTACCTTTGGGTGTCAGGTATTTTGTTTCAGCAATTAAAAGTAACACAGACAGTTGACAAGACTACTGTAATTAAAATTGATTTATCTATGTATGCCCATTTTAAAATTTCAACTGACTGCTTTTATTTTTTTATTTTATTGAGAAACAAATATCAATGAGAAGTTTCAAAGCTGATTACTAGGAGAGTTTCAATAATTAATACATTGTATGTGGTTATCTTCTTACTGGTTTCCACAGTACAAGAAGCAGACAAGATATCCTGTCCAAACAAAATTAGAACAAATCTTTCTTCTCATTGAATTAAGCAAAAGAAACTGTATATGTATCATAACTATTTTGTATGCACAAATACAAAATGGTCCTTCCTTTGTATCCTCTTTTTAATTAGTCCTGTCAGAGGTGGGTATTCTATTCACATTTAAATACTATAGGTGCTTGAATTCAGCAAAACAATTCAACACTGTCCAACAGTCCATAATAGTAGTGGGTTATCCTCAGAAGTCATTGACTTGAGCCTTTTACAGCTCATCGTATTAATATGGCTTTACTTTATATACCTCATTTTTATACTTTTCTGCTGGATGTTTAAGACCAAGGTAAAGCAAGACCTGTATAACAAGAAATGTAACTTTTGTGTCTGATAAAGTCAGCCAAGTACACTTAGAATTTATCCTGTAACCCTGTACTGCACTTTGTAGATCCTTTGTCATTGTCAGCCATGTGGATGAGTCTTGGCCATTGCTTGACCAATTTCCTCTCTTTGAAAGCCTGAGTGAATGTTTTCTCTCCATGTGACTCTCATTAAGCACACTATAATATCCTTGATCAGAAAATTTGGAGCACAACTGAGTTACATGATGCTACAGTACAAGTTCTCCTGTGTCCTGAGTCTTCACTGACCTTGAAAGGCTACTGCCAAAATGTTGGCTTATCTGGCAGCCCTTCCTTTTCTCCAATTTTTGATCTGCAAACTTAGGTTGCTAACCATCCAGAACAGAAGCTTATTATTACCCTGCAACATGTGCAGTTCGGTTTAACCTAACTTCCTGTCTAAATATCACATATCTTAGGCATAACATGGAACAGGTATTTTCCATCAAGTATTAATATGTTGAACTTTATGTCCTTACAGAATTAGAAGAAAAAAAAATTTTAAAAAACAAGAATAAAACTTACATATTTTTACAAAGAAATTTAGAAATCTAACCATATGCTGAATTGTAACAGGATCGTTCTGTGACATTTTTTTCTTTTTCTTGTATCTTTTTTTCATTTATTATCCTTAAACATAAGCAGATTTTTGAAACTAGCAGTTAATTGGTAGGATTCTCACCATGAGTAACTATATATGATGATACCTGTGAACCAAGCAACTACACTGAAGATAGCAATATGTAATAGAAGGATCACGCTTGGAATGCCTTTCATTCTGGTCTTCTAAATATGTACTTCTTGTCATGACATACCAATTAGTAACATACTGTCTCTCAAGTAAAAGTTATTTTATCTTTAAATAAATTATTGCTTTTTAAATCATGGGCTTTTTTACCCTGGATATCTAATAATTTAATAAGGGTATGCCTTCATTAATTTCTTTTGTCATAATACTTTCTTGTTTTATAAGCATTCCTTATGTTTATTTTAATCTCTGTTTTTATATTTGGGAAATGTTCTAATTTTCTGTGAAGAAGTTGGTGGACTCATCTGTGCTATATCTGAGTATTTTTCCAGCTAAAATTGGCCCAAGATTGGTCTTATTCTCTTTAGCTAGTAGTTAATGGTTAATTATCTCTGTTCTTTTATGTACTTTTTGGATTATTTGAGCTCTTCATAGTTTACTATTTTATCCTCAATTTTAAACACTCTGTTGATATTCGTTGCATAGACAGTTTATGATAGCTATACGTTTTTTTTTTTTAATTTCAGGTATTTCTGAAAAAAATCTTTTCAAGAATTTCATGTCCTTGTTGAATGTGCTATTGAAAATTTGAGCTGTTCTGCTTAATTCATCCTATTCATTATCTATTTCCCCAAAATTTACTTCTGGCACATTAAGTGAAGTTGCTATGAATTTCTGGTACATTTCTTCATAAACTCATCTATTTTTTTTCATTTTTTCTATGAACTGTGAAATTTTGTTTTTCTCCCTCTCCTATTATGAGCCATTGCCCTAACTTGGGAGAGTTGCGTGAATTCAGTGATCTTCTGTTGCCTTGCTTCCCAACATTAATCTCTTTTCCCTTCCATTCCCTTCCCTTTCCCTCCCTTCCCTTCCCTTGTCTTTGCTTCGTTTCCCTTCCCTTCCTTTTACTCCTGTTCCATTTCTTCTTCTTCTTCT
>NW_004524679.1:9337474-9338877 GCF_000260255.1 Octodon degus
AGGTTAATTTGTGGTTTATATGTAGCTTTTTTTAGATTGTTGCCTACCCATTAGTGATTTGCACATTTGCAAGTATTTGCTATTTTTTATTCACTTTAACTGCTTAGCATTGCACTTGTACATTATGGTGAAATAATTACTTCTGGTTATAATAGCATTAACAGATTTAGTTATATAAACATTATATATGGCAGTCCTTTGCAGTTGCATTTCTCCCATTGTCTATCTTTCTCCTCAAAATATAAGCATTTATTAATTGTGATTATTCTATCATGAGGTAGGTCAACTGATACGAATTGAATAACAAATGGTTGCTTGAGTACTATAAATGCTAAGGGGGTATGCTGAGGGGAATAGCGACAAGTGAAAGAAATGTTTGATGTGAAGTATGATTCTGTTAGAGTATTTTCCTTTGAGTTGAAGATAGTGAAGTTTTTAGGGGATATTTGTGTGGGCTAGTTGAAAATATGAGAGAAAGAAGGTTTACTTTGTGGTTGAAGGAAGCTATATGGTGGTCAAATGCTTGTAAGAAAGAGGACAATAATGTAGCTGAGATATGGGGGAGGCAAAGGCTTAGGATACAAAATATCAAAGATTCATACTATATAAGAAAGGTGTGAAGGGGAGCTAAGTTTTGGAAATTAAAAACTTGAGAGGAGGGTTTAAAAAGAAAGTTGGTAATAATATTGTATTGGGGCTTTTAGGTGAAGAAGCTAGATAAGGAAGTAACACAAAGAAGGGAGCCTAGATATCTGTTAAATCAGAAGCAATGGTATAAAAAATACACAAAATTTAAAAAGAAATAAACACACAAAGATAAAAGAAAACAACATATTTACATAATACCGAGAAAAGTGAAGAAAAAGAAAAATATCAATCCTAAAATCATATGATGGGAACACAGATTCAATATTCCAATGAGACAATATTCATATATGTGTTCTTTCCCATAGAGTCTGAACCTTCACTCCCCAATAACACCTATGAATCTTACATTACAGTACTGATGATAATAAACTCAAAGATTTATTCTGCCAGGAGGTAGGGATTCTTGTAGACTCTGAACAGTTCAAATTCTTTGGTTAGACACTCTTACTATCCTTCTCCCTGGGTATAATGGTAGAATCAGCAGAAGCAATTCTCTGGCACAAAGTTGTAGAGTGCATCAAGAACATTCTTTTGCAATTGAGTCACAAATATTTTTTTTTTACTTTATTAAAATACTGAGTTTATTTCACATGTATATTTGTCTCCCTACCATCTCCATGTCTGACCACCACCACTACTACTATGTCTTATCATAACATTCCATACATACTTAAAACCAAGTAAAGGGTGGAGTTCCATCTTTAAAAACTAAACAGGCATTTCAGACAACACATTCTTGGCAATGGGACCTGGAC
>NW_004524679.1:9339707-9341012 GCF_000260255.1 Octodon degus
GTAATCTTTGTCGGCCTTTAGTTCACAACCGAAGAGATAATTCTGGGGCCTCAGGGGGCTCATGTCCATATCCATCGAATCTTCCATGGAGTGGTGGCGCGCACTTAGGTGGGAGAGAACGCGGACGGAAGTGAATGACTACTGCTCCTCAGAACAGACACGCAGGACGGAATCACGCCAGGGGAGTCACAAATATTAAGAGCTAATTAATTAGAGTAGTATCTATCTGAGCAAGTTGAGAACATATTATGAGACCAATTTTTGGATCCCTTTAGCTTAGAGAAAAATTCACATTTATAATGCAAGCATCAAAAATGCCCAAATATTAGACCTCAGCTAATGTCACTAAAGGAGAAAGGTGAATTTCTTCTTATGAAATAAGAAAAACCATTTAATAATCATTTTATAGAGTCATTTATCTAAAGACCAAAGCCTTGAGGATAAAATAATTCTGTATAAACTGATGTTTTCTTAAATTTTCTTCTGTGCCTTATTGGAAATAGAAAATAAGAGTGGCAAAGGATCCTAATGGTGGTAGAGGTATGTTATGTATTTAGATACAATAAAAGAAAAACTGTATATAAGTTAGGCATTGAGAAATAAGGATGAGAAAGGATTTTATATCTAATACAAACATGAGAGAAAAAGTTAAAGATACACGATGAAGGATCAGAAGCAAAGAAAATTAGAGAAAGGAAAAGAAAAATGAAACTCAGGTTAAAAAAGATATAGATAATAGCTCAATGGATTAAGTACCTTCTTATAAGCCCAAGGACCGAGGTTTGATCCCAAGTACCACATGCCAGACCGGCCCAGCCTCCAGGTGCCATGAGCCAGCCACCAAGACCTGTTGTGGTGGCATATGCCTATAATCCCAGCTCTCTGGAGGTTGAAAATAGGAGAATCACTATGAGTCCGAACTGTGTAGTGAGACCATGTACCAAATACATTTTAAATATTATATAAAACTAGAATAAAAAAGGAACAATGGAAGATTCCTCTATACCCTAAAAACTATACAGCAAGAAATGGCAAGAGATAGACAAACATATCTACTCACACAGATCCCTAAAGTTAATATTGGTCAATTAACAAAATAAAAGTTGGGGAAGCTAACCATAATGAGAAAAACAGAAAAAAAATTAAAATATTTCTATTGTTTTGATATGTGACTATTTTCTACAGCCTAGACATGAGGAGCAGAATTCCATGCTAGATGTGACTCTGCACAATGTGGCAGTCTAGCATGACAGTCTGCACCCAAAAGAGATGCAGCCCTCAAAACAGATGCCTCCAGATCCAATA
>NW_004524679.1:9341507-9342828 GCF_000260255.1 Octodon degus
GAGAGAGAGAGAGAGAGAGAGAGAGAGAGAGAGAGAGAGACCCTTTTTCCATCCCTTACAGTTTATCCAGTCATCTGTGATTAGGGCTCTGCCAATTCAGTGCACTTATCCAGCAGTCACTCACTCCTAATCACAGTGACTTTGATCCCCTCATTGCACTATTATTCAATCACACAATCTAGCTTCAGCCTCTTCCAGAAAAAAAAAAAAAACCTCTGTAATCACATAAGATATTCAAGGGACATCTAGATATAAAACATAGCTCCTTCCCTCATTCATTCTGAGAACATGAAATGTGGGGAATGAATTGCAGCAAAGGGGCTGCTCTTAAACCCAGGACTAAATGCTCATCTTATTCTTACCAAAGACATTCCAACCATGTCTTTTTGAACAAATGTGAGAACAAGTAATTATCTGAGGTAACCAATTAACTCTTTTCTGTCAAATGTCACTCTGAAAGCAGTAACTCATCTTCCTTGCATGGTCCAATTGAAGCAAACTCTTTCATTTCCCACGTGGATCTCTCTTCCTTGTGGAATGTGCATTCTTTTTGCTAAATAGTGTCTTTGAATTAGAATCTTGAAAGAATAGTTTAGACACCATCACTATGTTGTGTTTGGTTAATCCATTTCTCGTGTCTTTCTTTTTATGATACATTCTCCTCTCAGTGTTTCTTGCTGTTCTTTTCTGAGTACCTTCAATATAGCTTCTCCTCTACTCAGCCATGTTGGATTTTTCAGGTCATTCCTTCCAAGTATCTCTTTCTTCAGATAATGTGATGCCTTCTGTAGTCAACCAGGTTTAATTCCCCAGTTCAAACTGTTGTCCAAGATCAGGTCCACAGTTTAAATGGCACTTCTGTTGTCAAGTGCATAAGGGAAAATTCAGAACCAGTTCCAAGTTGTCAGTGTTGGAGGCCAGGTATATATCCCCATGCTGTGGAATTATTTTTGGAAACATCCCATTGACCCAAGCATTCTGATAAGCTTGAATTATTTTACTGATTGAAAGATATGTCTTCGTACTGTCTTGTAATCATGGTTTGTGTGGAGAAATATATCATTTTGTAGTCTTTCATAGATGTCATTTGATTTTTTTCTAAAGACTTTTAGCAATCTTGATTTTTTTCTTTATTTATGGCAGCTTGATTCTAACATATGGTGGATAACTTCTCTTTTGTTTATGTAATTGTATTTCAATATGTATGTACAATTTACCTCAGTATCGTCTATCATTTCCAGATTTGAAAAAAAAATTTGTGAGTTTATTGTATTTTTATTTATATATTTTCTTCTCTAGCTCTTCCTTCATATATGTGTGT
>NW_004524679.1:9343139-9347482 GCF_000260255.1 Octodon degus
GACTTTGTTATTTAATCTCATCAATTATTTTTGTCTTTATTAAGCTTGCAAAATATAAATACACTTTTGTCTAAATATTTACAAATTTTCTGAGTTTATTATATGCTTTTTCATTTGATTATTGCCATATTCTTTGATCTCACCAAGTTTCTTTACCATTTATAATTTTTAGGGAATTTTTCTGAAATTTTTTCTACTTCAATATAAATGAGATCAGCCTTGTGGAACCTAAGAGTTTTAAACAACAACATGTTGCCTTCTTTTCTCAAGCTTTGGTCTATTTTTTTTTTCTTTCCGAACCGGGGATTAATCAAGATTTGGTCTTTTTGTGCTAAGAGTTGAAACTTAGTTGATGAAGAAATCACTTTCACTTCAATATACATGATGTAAGTTTTGGATTCTCCAGTTGTGTAATCTTTGATTTGGTTATGCTTTGCTGTTTATGCACTTATTGTAGCTTGCATACATTGCATGACCAAATGAGAAAATTTTGTGAGCATAGGTAAGAAATTACAGAAATAAATATTCTAGTTGTTAGTCCTATTCTTTTACTAAAATCCTTCAAGTTATTGGATTTATTTGAAGAAGAAAAAATTAGATATTTTAAAAAACTGTATTTCTGTACTTTAAATAAATGGGGCCTTCAGAAATATGAGGAGAGGAAAGGATGTCATAAGAGAGGAAAAGTTTCAAATAATTATAACTAAGCATACAGAAAGTTTGAGCCCATTCCAAGAAGAAACAAAATAACTGAAAGAACATTATAAAAATATTTGGTGTCTGTAAGCCTAATGCATCTATTTTTTCTTAACTGGGGATGGAACTCAGGCCCTTGTGCTTGCCAGGGAAGTGCTTATTCCACTGAGCCATTTCCCTGGTCCCTTCCTAATGCATCTTGATAAAAGCAATAATTCAGATTCCTATACCTGTGCTGGAAGAACACCCACAGATCTTTTCAAAGTAATACCAAATGAAATTGAGAAGCTACAGAAAACTCAAAAGTAAATAATCATGAAATAAATAATCTTATCTGTCTTAGTATTTAAGAATCCCATCTGTATTTTCTTGCTCTTTCCTGGATAAACAAAAATACCTACTCTTGTAGCATTTGCTATAGCCAGAATTCTGTGATTGTGAATGAGAGATCAAGTATTTTAAAAGGTGCTTGAACTTGTTCTTCACTAGTGATTTTAATTCCCTAGATTAAGGAAAGATGATAGGGGTCCAAATGGACTGGAAAGGCTGTCATTAATTCCCTGTGAAAGTAGAAACTTGGTAGGTTGCAGCTATTGTTTTGGTAAGATTATCTGAAAGCTTTTGATTCTGACTTGTGAGCAGACAGTTTCAGTTGTAATGAAAATTGTGGGGCACAGTGTAACTACTTATGCTCGAGTTTTCATTTGTATTCCGAAGGTGAGCTTTTGACCTCCATCCATAATAATTCCTGACATTTCTCATATGTATTATTTCTATGCCACCCTGAATGAAACTGCCTTGACAAATCTTTTGTTTCCTATCTAGATTTTTGTTTGGTGTCATACGATCCAAACAAGCCAAGAAATTGGAAGGATCTAAACTCAACTGGTTTTGGTGGTTAACGGAACTGAGGAAAAATAGACACAAAAGGCCACAGTAATAAGAAGTTAGGATAGATGCACAGCTACTTTCTCTTAATTCAATGAAAAGAAAGATTTGTACTAATAGTGTTTTGACAGGATATCATGTCTGAACCTTGTACTATGAATAACTCTATGAAGACAACAATATGCAATGTATCAATAATTGTAACTGTCCTACTAACCTGTTTTGAAATTGTCTTATTATTATTTGTTTCTCAAAATTAATTTTAAAAAGAGAAAGAAGACAGGAGATGAAGATAACCTACATTGACACAAAGATTGGTTGAGGGGTCGGGGAGATGGCTCAGTAGGATAAGCACTTCCCTGGCAAGTGCAAGGGCCTGAATTCAATACTCAATTGTGAAAAAAAAAGAAAGCTTGGTCAAATTTGGAGGTAGTGGAAGAACATTCCCTCTCATAGCACTGTGTTTTCTTTTCTCCACTCCAAATGACACCATTGACAGCTATTGGAATTGCTGGTGATTCTTAAGGTCTCACCAAATCCTCATTATCTAGTTCTGGGTTTTAAGTAAAATGGTTTCTTTATTTCTATGTGTCTTCAGACTCATCTATACTCGCTCAGTCACTGATATTTGAATGACTCTCTGTTTTCCATAGGTATGAGGAAATCCACTCAGGAGGAACTGCTTATCTAATGTTCTGTCTTCCAGTGGAAAGTGAATTAAGCCACATGGTCAAAGGATGATAGCAGATAATTGAACCACCAATCACATCTCTGCAGCTCCTACTACACTCCACTTCTTCCCTCAACAGTATTTCCATTTCTCCCATGATAACCTATTTTCTTGTTCCTGAGATATAATCAGTGCCAAAATTGAGAAGTAACCCTTGTGTTTTTAACCACCACTAGTATTACAACTCATCTGATATTATTCTCCTTCAAACTTATATACTGTATTTTACACCTCCATATCTGAGTATCTAGGCATTTATAACTCTAGCCTGGTTTGGTTATATATTTTTTTAAAAAATCAATAAAGTATTAGACAGACTAATAAAATAGGGAGAAAAATATATACAGTATATTAATTGTAAAGATGTTGTGGTTTATAAAACAAAAATACAATGTGGGAGATTATTATGAACAATCATTTCCAAACAAAGCATATCTTGAAGAAATGAATAAATTCCTATAAAAACACAATCTTCAAAAATTCAGACATAAAAAACATTTTTAAAATTTAACAAACCAATAGTCAGCAAGTTGAATGAAATAAAATTCTCTGAGCAAAAATATCCTGACAAGTTGACTTAATCATAAATTTTACCAATGAAAAATATGTATCAATCTTTTTTCAAATTTACCCCAGAAAACAAAGAAACAGAGTCACTTCCAAATATATTTTATGAGGCAAAATTCCTCTGATACAAATGCTAAAGAAGGACACGAAAAAAACAACAAAAATAATTCACAGAATTTTCATTGATGACTAAGTGTGCAAAACTTCTCTCAATATACTAGTAAAGGGGCCGGGGAGATAGCTCAGTAGAATAATTGCTTGTCTGGCAAGCACAAGGGCCTGAGTTCAAACCCTGGTTCTGAAAAAAAAAAAGGCTAGTAAATTTTTTATACCAGTAAATTTAACAGCGTATGAAAGAATCTCACATTTTTGTAAAATGAAATTTAATTATAGTATAAACATTCTTTAACATTCAGAAACCAATGTAATGTACATTAACATAAATGAAAGATAAAATTTCCAAGATCATTTCAAGAGATATAAAAAAGCATTTAACAGACAGACTGGGCCTGGGCACATGGGCAGACACATGTCTTTGGTGGACAGACTTAAAGAACTCAGCTGGAGTATACAGTATGTTTCTAGAATCTGACATGGAAACAATTATAGAATTGTAAACAGAGGTATTTTACTACTTTTATTCTTGCTTGTTTGTCTGGTTGATTATCCACTTCCTGTAAGGTTAGAAATTGCCTTGCTTTGTCTATTTTGTGGTTTGTTTTGTTTTGGGACTTTGTTTTTCTTTTTTCTCCTCTCTTTCTTGAGTCTACTTTTTTTCTTTTCTTTATTTCCTCTCTCTTCTTCCTTCTCCTTGTCATCTTTTATATTTCTTGCTACTCTTTTTTTTCATTTTCTTCTATTGATCATCTTTCTTTTATCCACTATTTTTAAATCTAAACATTCAAGCAAGTAAACATTTTTTCCTGCCATCCTAATTGATCCATCACATACTATTTCATTTACTTCCTCTGTGTCCTGCAGTTTTCCTAAACTTGGGCGATCATCCTTTGACCTCCAACTTTGACAATTTTATATTTGTTCTCATTCATCACTTTATCCTGCCCCTACGGATCTTAATCTCCACCCAGTGAAAAAAGGTAAAATTCACCTTAAGAAAAAATCACTGTAACCAAGTACATAGTGTATGTTTAATATTGTTATATAACTTTAATGTTTGAACTTGTGCACAGAAGTAGCAGATTAATCATTACCATGGTTTGTTAGTATTTAAGCTGTACTTGAAACTACTGTTATTACTAACTGCATTACACTTGCTGATTTATTATACATGTTATACTAATAAGTTTTTCCCCTGTATAATAATGCTGTGCTTTTATGAGAACATAATCATCACCATAGCCCAGTACCAAAGAACTGGGTGCTGAGACAAATAGGAACATTTCATCCTTTACAAACTTGGCCAGAAGGATCTTAAAACAAACAAACAAAAAACCTATACCTG
>NW_004524679.1:9355772-9394221 GCF_000260255.1 Octodon degus
AACCACTAAGAAGAATATATGCAGTGTATTATTTGTTGAAACTGTACTTTCGATTTGATTTGAAACTGTCTCATTGCTATATGTTTATGAATAAAACTTTGAAAAGAAAAAAAAAGAAAGTATATAAAACATACTGAATAATAAAAAACTAAGGAATTTTATATATTGAAAGCCAGTTTCAGCTAGTGTTCATGTTACGAGTGTGTAATTGCTCTTCAAACACTTCAGACAGGAAAAAGCTTGATTTTTCTATTCTGTGAATTCTATAACTTTCTACCTCTTCTCAAGTCAAAGCAGGAAAAAATATCCTTAGTCACAGATAATAGGAGTTGTTGCCAGCATCCTCCTGGAGGTTTCTCTGTTTGAACTTGTGAAGGTTGATATTTCCTGGGTTCAATGTCATTTTGACTGCTGGAAGAGAAAATGCCTGTACATTACCCATAATTTTTCTCACAAACCAGACTACCTGATCACCAACTTGATACTGGCATTGCACTGTTGTGTTTCCCAAACCAAAAGACATTTTTAATCTTTATGATAAGGTCTCACTGCACCAAATAAAGTAGGAATTTGAAAATTATCCTAATTAACTCATGAATGTAGATTATTTGTAAATATTAGACTAGAAATGTTATAGACTTCTAACGTCACAAATTTGTTGAGCTTGTATGCTTCCTTACCCTTCAGGAAACTAAGATAAATGTTTTGTAGTGTAATTTGACCCCTGGCATCTTTTCTTTTTCGAAATAGCAATTCTTTCACCAATACAATGTCTGGGGTGAAGGAAGAGAATGGATAAAATATACTTTCAGTATTGCCTTGGTGTTAGAATTCATTACTAGGTTAAAGACTAGTCACTCTTCCTGTTTGTACGTCTTTTCTACTTCAGTTAGGTTTCAAGTGAAGGCCTTTATGGTCTATTCTTCCTTAGTTTCCACTCAGTAAAATACAGATATAATAGCAGTTTTCTGATGCTGTTTTTGAATCAAGATACTGAAACATTAAGCTTGAATATAAATTCAAATTAAATTAAATATAAATAAAAAATCAAGAAAAAATGTCTTTAAAGTAGAAAAAGAACATGAAAAATCAATTGAACAGCTACAAGATGACACAAACAGGAATAACATAGATTGATAGGGGTTAATAAGAAAGCTGGAGACAATACAAATGCCTTAAGCTGAGAATGATTTTTTTTCCTGCTCAGGCTGCCTTAAGGGCAGGTCTGCTAAAGCAGGTGGAGATGGGTATCTAACAGCTGTATCCTGTGTCTGGCTGCATTGGCATGAGGGGGTGGTTAAAAAACTGAGCTAACTGGCAGGCCCCCTTAATGCCTTAAGCATCTTCACAAACATAATTGCAGAAAACTTTAAGCAAGGATAAATAATTTGAAATACAAATAAATGAAACATATAGAAGTACAAAGAGCCATAGGCATAATCAAAGCACATCAGGACTAGTAATAATAGATTCCAGAAACTCAGCACAACACACAATATTGAAAGCTATTAGAACAAATAAACTGATCACCCATAAAGGAAAGGCCATCAGAATTATGACACACTTCCTAACCCAAACTCTCAAGTGAAATAGAGCTTGGAGTGAACTATTTGATGTCGTAAAAGAAAACAAACTCCAATCCAGAATGTTGTATCCTTTAAACCTGTCTTTCATAATTAATGGAAAAATAGGACTTTGATAACAAAGAAAAACTGAAGAAATTCATGCACTTCAAACCAACTTTACAACGTATACTAAAAGATATTCTAGATGGAGACTAAAATGACTAGAATTCAAAAGAAAGAAATCATCAGGCAGGGCATGCAATTGAAAGGAGTGGAAAAGCAAGGAACCAATAGGAAGAAATATGATAACAAGGATTAATGTGTACAGATCAGTAGTAACTATCAAAGTAAATGGCCTCAATTCAATAATCAAAATAAACAGATAGGAAAGATGAATCAAGAAAAACTACTCAACAATATTCCATATAAGAGAAACATATTTAATGCAAGAAGAAATGCATATATTAGAAAATCAAAAGAAGGTAAATAATTCTCCATGCAACAGGCACCCATAAGAAAAAAAACATGGGTAGCTATTCTTTTTACAGACATGTGAATGCCAAACAAAACTTATCAAAAGAGATAGTCACGACATACTTTTTAGGGGAAAACTTCAATTTTAAGAGATAACAAACATAACTATATATGAACGGAATATGGACGTTCCAAGCTATATAAGACAATTATTAACAGATATGAGAAATCAAGTAAATGATAACACAATTATAATTGAGAACTTAAAACCCCATTGTCACAAAGAGATAGACAATCTGTACTAAAATCAGCAATGAAATATCAGAACTGAACCAAATCTGTGAAGAAATAGACTTAGTAGATGTTTTACAGTGTTCCACCCAACATAATAATACATATTGTTCTGAGGTGCACATGGGATATTCTCTAAAATAGGCTCTAAGTAGCCCACACAACACATGTTGGTAAATGTGAAGGAATTATAATTATCTCATGAATATTACCTAATGATTGAGCAATAAAAATGGAAATTAATTGTCAAAGGAACTGTAAACCCTCCATAAACACTTGAAAATCAAATAACACCCTTCACAACAACCAATGGGTCATATATGAAATGAAACAATAAATTAAACAATATCTGTAAATAAATGCTAAAGCACATACAACATATTAGAACATATAGGATGCAATGAAATCAGTCCTAATAGGGAAAATTGCAGTAGTGAATTTGCATATCAGAAAAGCAAAGGCAGTGCACATAAGACAACTAAATGTTTCAACTCAAGATTATAGAGAAATAAGTGTAAGACATACCTGATATTTATAAAAAGAAGAAAATTTACAGATCAGAACAGAAATTAATGAAATGAAGACTAAGGAAATAGTACAAAGAATTAATGAACTGAGTTGGTTTTTTGAAAGAATGAATAAAAACAATCTTATCAAAAAAATAAAAGCCAAATTCATACAATGGGGAATGAAAATGGTGAAATTATCATAGATCGGTGGAAATTCAGAAGATCATTAATATATACATTGAAAATCTTTACTCTCATTAGATGGAATACAGGGAACAAATGGACAGATTTTTATATAGTTTGACTTGCCAAAGTTGAAAAAAGAAGATATAAAATATTTTTCTGTTTTTGTATATTTAGTACAGGGTTTAGAGGGTCTCACTACACAGATTGGACTCATAGTGACCCTCTTGTCTTAGCCTTCCCAGCTCTGGGATTGCAGGCATATACCACCATACCAGGTTTTGGTGGCTGGCTCAGCACAGACCAGCATGGCATGCAGTACCAGGGACTGAATATGGGTCCTTGAGCTTGCCAGGCAAACTCTTCCTGGCCCTGTCTCAGATACAAAAATCCTTAATAACCAAATATCAGTTAATGAAGATGAAAATATCATCATAAATTTACCATCAAAAGTACCTTGAAAATGATGGATTCACAGTTGAATTCTAGAAGAAATTTAGAGAAGATTTAATTCCAATAATCCTCAAAATCTTTAACAAATTTGAAAGGGAAGCAATACTATGAACCACATTCCTGGAAACAAATATTACACAGATAAAAAAGAGAATCAAAGGCTAGTCTCCCTAATGAATAGAGATCCAAAAATACTCAACAAGTACTAGCAAACTGAATGCAGCAACTCATCAAGAAGTTTATACACCATTATCAATTCAGATTCAGCCCAGGAATGCAGGAATACTTCAATATACTCAAACCAATAAATGTAATGCACCATGTCAACAGAAGCAAAGACAAGGCTACATATCATTTCAATAGATTCAGAAAATATTTTGTCAGGGTACAAACTTTTTGCAAAAGCCATACACAGAATCAGACTAGATGGTCTGATAAAAGCCATCTATGACAAATTAACATCCAGCATCATACTAAAGGGACCAAAACTGAAACTTTTAAGTTTAAAATGAAGAAAAAGTAAAGGATGTTCACTATCACTATTCCTTTTCAAAATAGCTCTGGAAGTCTGATGAGATAGCTTAGTGGACTAAGTGTCTGCTTAGGCAAGTGGAGTGACAGGGGTTTGATTTCTGGCACCACTTGCCACGTTGGTCCCGCCCTATGGGTGCAGTGAAACAGGAACCCAGACTGGACCTGGTGGCAATCAACTGTAATCCCAGTGCTACAAAGGCTGAAAACAGGAGGATCATAACAAATCCTATCGGGGCTGGGGAGATGGCTCAGTGGAATAAGCGCTTCCCTGGCAAGCGCAAGGGCCTGAGTTCAATCCCCGGTTCTGCCAAAAAAACAAAAACAAAAACGTAACAAATCCTATCTGTGTAGTGAGACCTTGTACCAAACACATACAAAGAAAAAAAAAGGTTCTGGAGGCATTAGCCAGAGATATTAGACAAAAGAGAGAAATAAATGGAATAAGTACAGGAAAAGAAGAAGGGAAATTATCATTGTTTGAAGATGACATGGTATTCTACATAGAAGACTCACGAAATTCCACCAAAAGACTTCTAGATTTAATAACTAAATACAGTAATGTAGCATGTTATAAGTTAACTGTCAAAAAACCAACAGCACTACTACATGCAAGAAACAAGTTCACAGAGAGAGAAATTTGAGAAAGTACACCCTTAAAGATATCATATAAACAGTTAAATACTTAGAAATTAATCTAACAAAGAAAGTAAATTATCTATAAATTGAAAATTGGGGTATTGTGAAAAAAGAGATTGATGAAGATATCTGAAAATGAAAGATACCCTTTGCTTATGTATAGGGAAAAACAACAGTGAAAATGGATGTATTTCTAAAATTGCTGTACATATTTAATGTAATGCCAATGAAAATACCATTAGCATACCA
Source organism: Octodon degus (assembly GCF_000260255.1). Taxonomy (NCBI): domain Eukaryota; kingdom Metazoa; phylum Chordata; class Mammalia; order Rodentia; family Octodontidae; genus Octodon; species Octodon degus. The sequence goes on from NW_004524679.1 coordinate 9,360,667, forward strand.
TAAAAACTAGATAAACATTTTCCAAAATACATTTGGAACCAGAAGTGACCTAAAATATCAGAAGTACTTCTGTGAAAAGAAGGCAAGGCAGGAGGGATAGCACTTCCTGACTTGAAATTATACTAAAAATATTCTGTGATAAAATCAGCATGGTACTGGCAAAAGGCAGACCTGACCAGCAGTGGGACAGATTATAAGGTGCAGACTCATGACAAACACTCACCCACCTATCTTTGATGAAGATGCCAAATATATTCACTGGGAGAAAGCCTCTTTGATATATTGTGCTGAATTGTACTGTGGATTTCTGGTGGTCTATAGAAAGGAGCAGGTAAAGTTTAATTAGTTTTGTCTGTATTTTTAATTTGTTTACTTTTTCTCTCATATCAATATCTTATATATTTTATTTTCTTTATTCTTTCAATTTTTCATGCAAATATCTAGTAATATGAAAAACTAATTTGAAGACAATGGTATGAAATACCACAAGTACTGTGAAATTCATATTATTTTGTTTAGTGCAACTCTGTGTCATTTGTAACTTTTTTCTGTTTTCATACTATTTTTTACACACTTTAATGTATACTGTTAAAACATCTGGCTCTCTACAAACCAGAGACTAAAACTATACTTGTACTTATGAAAATACACTAAAGTCAAAGTAGAACAAAGATCTAAATATTAAAACACAAACACAGAATCTCCTGGAATAGAAAGTACACATAAGCAGAGATTTCATGAACAAAGTACAAACTGCACAAGAAGTACTCAAAGGACGCTACCTGGGTTTTCACCTTATTAAAACTTTTCCATATCAAAAGAAATCACAAACGGTATGAAAAGACAACCCACAGAGTGGTTAAAGAAATAGCTAATAGTCCCTCAGTCAAAGTAATCATATCTAGAACATACAAAGAATTGAGAAAAATAAAATCAGACTCTCTAAACTTTTTTTATTATTTTAGGGAAAAGTCTACAGGGTGTTCATGATCTCACTACTAGATCAGACTCCTAGTGATCTGCCTGTTTACAGCCTCCCAAGAGCTGGAATTACAGGCATGTGCCACCACACCCAGTCTCAATTGCCTTCTCAGTGTGCCCTGGGGGTGGGGTCGGCATGGCATAGCAGGCCCAGATAGACTGTATAAACTTAAGACACAATAAAAATAATTAAGATAAATATAGAGCTACTTTCTCTTAACTCAATGAGAAGAAAGATTTGTACCAATAGTGTTTGGACAGGATATTATGTCTGCATCTTGTACTATGAATAACCACTATGAAGACAACAATATGCAATGTACTAATTATTGTAACTCTCCTATGAACCTGTTTTGAAACTGTTTCATTGCTATTTGTTTCTCAATAAAATTAATTAAAAAAGAAAAAATGGACATCATATAAATACACATCTCAGATGAAGAAAGACAGATAGCAAATGATTATGAAAAGAATGTTCCACATCATTGGTAATTGGAGAGATGAAAATTAAAACAACACTGAAATCATAACTCACTCCAGAAGAATGGATGTCATCAAGAAATCTACAAATGGAGGTAATGAAAGAACCCTTCTCCACTGTTACTGGGAGTATAGACTGGTGCAACCACTATGAAAATCAATGTGGCAATTTCTCCAAAAACTAGAGTTTAGATCCCTTTCACCCAACTGCTTACTTTTTTGAGACTTGTCCCTGGAAAATTAAAAACATCATAACAAAGTGGCTATTCTGAGTCATTAACATAGTTTCCCAAGTGTATAAGAGCCCTAAGGATATCCTTAATTCTTCTTAATATACTTAAACACTTGAAAAACACCCATAAAATGGGTCTCATATTTGCATCAAGTGTAAAAATTACATATATGAAAATATTTCCATACAGATGTGATAATAATTTATTCTAATTTCATGGTATATTAAATGATACCTTTGTGCTACACATGTACACATGTCTTTAGAGATACAAAACTAAAACAAAATCTTGACATGCTAATGAATACTAGTTAAAGTTAAAGTGCAAATTTATTATGGTAAACATTTTTAAGCAGAAGAATGTGGTTATCCCAGGGCCGGCCAAATAGCCTAGTGGATTAAAGTGCCTGCAAGCAGGCACAGGGTCAGGGGTTTGATCCCTGGGCCTGCCATGCTGGCCTTGTCCCCTGGGTGCACTGAGACAGCATTTGAGACTGGGCATGGTGGCACACTCCTGTAATCCCAGCACTTGGGAGACTGTAAACAGGAGAATCATTGTGTCTGATCTAGTAGTGAGACCCTGAAAAACCTGTATACCCTTCCCTAAAATACAAAAAAAAAAATATGGTTATCCCTTACTTTTGTTCCAGTTATTCCTTCTTTTAAAAATTTCATTACTAAATATTGCAAGTACATAATGATCACATTTACCATGTGGAGTTCATACATGTATAGTGCACATTTCATTTAACTTCTTTCCTCGATTTCCTCCATCCTCCTTTTCTGATTCAAGCATCCGATTTATTTACTTATAAGACTGCATAAAGTAAATATCCTATGTACAGTCTAAAAGCAAGGCTAATAGAACAAAATCCATTTAAAGCATGTATGATAATTGTAGTAATGCAAGGTGTAATTTTAGATTAATTGCCATGGATTACAATAATTTCCCCTCTAGTTTATATAATCTCTCTTTTATTTCATACATTATAAATACTTAGTTTTAATATAAGAGAAATTGTGTGGTACTTAAACTTATTTGCCTGTTGTGACACTTAAACTTATGGCCCATGATATCTCCATTTACTTATGAATGATTTAATTGTATACTTTTATAGCAAAATAATACTCCATTGTGTATAACTACCACTTGTTTAAGCCATTCATCTGTTCAGGAACATATATCCTGTCTCTATTATTTAGCTACTTTATTGTATTTTAAGGAAGGAACTACAGGGTGATCATGGTCTCACTACTAGATCGGACTCAGTGATCTGCCTGTTTACAGCCTCCCAACAGCTGGGATTACAGGTGGCACCACTATATCCAGTCTCAATTGCTGTCTAAGCATGCCCCAGGGGGGTGCTCGCATGATTTAGCTACTACTAATGATGGTGTTATAAATATTAATATGCATGCACCAAGGTGTCAGGATATCTTTGAAATTGTTGTAAGATACCTAAAGTGTAATAGCTCTATCAAACTGAAATTCTACTTTTTATCGGGAATCTCCATACATATTTTCAGAATCTTTATACCAATTTATAGCCCTGCCAGCAATGGAGAAGTATTCTTTAGTCCACACCTTTTCACGAGCATTTGTTATTGACTGATTTCTTAAAGGTAGGCACTCATTCTAGAGTGAGGTGGCAATTCAGAGTTGTTCTACTTTGCATATCTCAAAAGGTAAGTTATGTTGAGTGTGTTTTCATTTATTGACCATTGGCATTTCGTCATCTGAGAAATGTCTACACATTTCAATTGTCCATTTTTAATTCAGTAAGTATCAGAGGTCTAATTTTTGAGTACTTTATGCATGTTAGATAATTTTCTTTTGTCTAAGGGGTAGTTGTCAGCATCTTTTCCCATTCTTCAGGTTTTCTCTTCATGTTCTTTCTCATTTTCTTTACTGTACAGAAGCTTTTAAATTTTATGATTTTTTAATTGATTCTTGGCATTATTTCTTCTGAATCTGGGATTTTATTCACAGTGTTTATGTATACATATGTTTTCAACAGTTTTACTTATTTTGTCTGCCAGTAAGTTCAGATATTTTCATTTTTACATCTTTGAACAATTTTATGATCTTAAGTTTTGATAATTTGTATATATCTAGGAATTCATCCATAACCATTGAGATTTCCATTTTGTCTGAGTACAGGTTTTCAAAATAGTTATCAATCTTCATCTGGATCACAGAAGAACCCATCAGAATTTCAAATAAATCATCTTTCATTGCATGGACTTGAGTATTTTAGTAAGATTAGATAAGTGTATGTCTATTATGTTTTTGTTTATTTTTATTTTGTAAGTTTTTCTTCTCACTCCTTTATATTGATTATTTTTTACAAACATTTACTTTAAATAGAGTATAACAATAACTGATATGACATGAGAAGTAGTACATATTTAAGAGACAAAAATGACAGATATTTTTTTTGTTCCTCGAATGCCTTCCGGGCACTTTTGGCCAGCGAGAGAGATGTGAGGTTCGAACTCCAGCAACCTGAGGCTGCCAGCTTTGTGGAGGCAGCCACTTAAAGGACTGAGCTAGGGCCAGGCCCCCCCAAAATGACAGATATTTTAAGCATAGTTTTACACATTGCTGTCTGCAATACAGTTCCTTAGTTAACAGCTATCAGTGTATAGAGTTAGTCAGGGTGGATATTCTACCCATTAACTGCTATTTTCAAAAACTGCGTGGAAATTCTTAGGACCACGGTTTTAACCATATTGTTTCTATGAATGTATGGTTTTGCCCCTGCCATGTGTCCAAACTTTTCTCCTTTCTGTCTGTTCATTGTTTAATCCTTAAGCTCTCTCCTTCCATTTAACTGTGTTATACCTTTCAATTTTCATTTCTTTTGAGAATTTACACTAAGGAGAAAATATGATATTTACACATGTAGGTTTGGTTTATTTCACATATGAGTATATTTTTTATTTATTTTTGGTACTGGGGATAGAACTGTCAGGCAGATGCTTATACCACTGAGCTATTTCCTCAGCCCTCACTTATGAATATAACTTGAAATTGCATCCAATTACATACAAATTCTTTAAGTTTAATTTTCTTTATAGCTGAGTAATAGTCCATTGTGTAAAAACACAACATCTTTTTCATCCATTCCTCTGGTGATGGGCATTTTGATTGTTTCCAAGATATAGCTATCACAAGTTTTGCTGCTGTAACCATATGTGCACAAATAGCATTATGATATGTTTTCAGTTCTGGGAAAATTCCCAGAAGGGGGATAGAGGCATTGAATGGGATTTCTATTCCTAATTTTTGAGGAGTCTCCACACTCATTTCTATAATAGTTGCACTAGTCTACATTCCCATCCGCAGTGGAGAAGTGTTCCTTTTTCTCCACAGTCTTGCCAATATTTCTTGTTGGTTGATTTCTTCATACTAGCCATTCTTTCTGGGGTCAGAAGACATAACAATGTTGTTTTAATTTGCATTTCCCAGATGTCTAGTGATGTGGAGCATTTCTTCATGTATTTATTTGCCTCTTGTATTTCTTCTTCTGAGAAGTGTGTGTTCATCTTGGATGTCCACTTTTGGATTGGGTCTTCAAATTTGGGGGCTCTAATGATTTTTAATTGTTTGAAAATTCTAGATAGAAGCCCTTTGTCTGAGTGCTTATTACTTTATAGTTTCTCCAAATTTGTGGGTTCTCGTTTCACTCTGTTGGTGATTTCTTTTGATGTGCAAAAACTTCTCAATAAGAGGAGGTCCCAGTTGTTCATTCGTTCAAACACTTCCTGTGCAGTTTGATTTTTGTTCATGAACAGTTTCCCTACCCTATGTCTTCAAGAGTTCCAGCTACTTTCTCTTCCAGGAGACTTAGTGTTTCTGTTTTAATGTCCAGGTCTTTAAATCCATTTTGAATTTAGTTTAGTGCATGGTGATAAACCCAGGTAAAATTTTAGTTTTTGGCATGTAGAGAGAAAGGTTTTCCAGCGCAATATTTTAATTGGGCTAACATTCTTCCTGGGAAGATGTTTTACCCTGTGTCAAAGATAAGATGGGTGCATGTGTTTGTAATTGTACCTGCATATTCTAATTTATTTCATCGGACTTCAGGTCTTTTTTTTTTTGTTTGCCAATACCATGCTGATTTTATCACAGTGGCTTTTTGGTATAATTTCAAGTCAGGGATTGCAATGCCTCCTGCCTTACCATTGTTGCCCAGCATTGCATTTGTTATTCTAGCCTTTTTTTTTCTTGCTCAAAAGAGATTTTAGGAATGATTTCAATAGGTCTATGTGGTATGTTGGAAGTAATTTGATAGGGATTGCATTATATTTGTACAACAATTTTGGGAGTATGGCTGTATTCACACTGTTGCTTCTTCCTATTCAGGAAAAGGGAATATCTTTCCTTTTGCTGAAAACCTCTACAATCTCATTTGTCAGAGTGCTGTAATTTTCATTGAATAGATGTTTGCCTTCTTTAGTTAGTTTAATTCATAAGTATTGCATTTTCCATGGTGTTATTGTAAAAGTTATTGTTTCTGTAATTTCTTTCTCATTGTGTTTGTTATCTATGTAGAGAAATGTTATTCACTTTTGGGTATTGATTTTGTATCCTGCTATGATACTGAATAAGTGTATCAATTCTTGTAGCTTCTTGGTGGAGTTTATTCAGTCTTCCAAGTAAAGTATCATGTCATCTGCAAATAGTGATAGTTTAACTTCTTTACATATTCTTATTAGTTTTATTTTTTCTCTGGTCTAATGACTCTAGCTAATGATTCCAGAACTATATTGAATAGGAGTGGCGATGGAGGACAACCCTGTATTGTACCAGATCTGAGAGTAAAAGATTTTAATTTTCCCCATTTAGAGATATGTTAGCTATTGGGTTGTTGTAGAAGAGTTTTATCAGATTGAGGTAGTGGCCATCTATTCCAATTTTCTGTAGAGTTTGATCATAAATGAATGTTGGATTTTGTCAAAGGCCTTTTCTGTATCAATTGTGATGATCGTGTGGTTTTTGGATTTAGCTCTATAGATATAATGTATTACATTTATAGATTTGCATGGGATAAATCCTACCTGGTCATGAGGTACAATCATGATAACTTTCTAAATTCTATTTTCTAGGATTATGTTAAAGTTTTTTGCTTTCATGAAGGAAACTGACCTGTAGTTCTCCTGCTTAGTTGTGTCTTTCCCTAGTTTTGTTATCAGTATAATACTTACCTCCAGGAATGATTTTGGGAGGATTCTTTCCTTTTAAATTTCCTTGAAGAGTTTGAGGAGTACTGGGATTATATCTTGTGTAAATATCTTGTAGAATTCACCTGTGAATCCATCAGGATGTGGAATTTCTTTATCAGTAAGTTTTTTGTTACATTTTGAATTTCACTGACTGTTATTGGGTTATTGACAGTTCTGATATTCTCTTAATTCAGTTTAGGTAATTTGTACCTTTCTAGGAATCTGTCCATTTCTTCTGTGACTTTTATTCTGTGAAATACTGTCAAAATGCCTATTGATTATCTTCTAAATTTCCAGAGTATGTAATAATTTGGCCCTTTTCTTTCCTTCTTGCTTGAATTTGAATTTTTACTTTCCTTACTTTTAAGAGGATAGCTAGGGGTTGATCAATTTTATTTAATGTTTGAAAGAAACAGCTTTTTGTTTCATTAATTCTTTGGACTGTTTTCTTCATTTTGATTACATTAATTTCTGACTAATCTTTGTAATTTCCTCCCTTCTTTGGGCTTTGGTTTTGATTTGCTCTTCTTTTCTAGACTTTTGAGCTGCATTAGGGTTTTTGATTGTTCCTGTTCTTTTTTTCTTAATGTGTAAATTCACAGCTATAAATTTCCCTCTAATAACTGCTTTCATTGCATCTCATAAATGCTGATAAATTGTGCTTGAATTTTCATTGAATTGTAGATATTTTAATTTCTTATTTAATTTCATCTGTAACCTGCTGTTTTCTGAGGAGGGTCTTGCTTACTTTCCATGTATTTATGAGGTTTTAGTGGTTTCTTTTGTAATTTATTTCTAGTTTCATTGCACTGTGGTCAGATAATATGCATGGGATGATTTCTTCTTTCTTGCATATATGTAAGCATGACCCATGGACCTGTATGTGGTCTATTTTAGAAAATATCCCATGTGCTGCTGAAAAGAAAGTTTATTTAGATTTAGTTGCTTGGAACACTCTGCATATGTCCACTAGGTCCATTTGTTCTAAGTTCTGGGTCAGTTGTACTACTTCTTTTTAAATTTTTTGTCTGCTTGACCTATCTTTTCGGGATATGGGGATGTTAAGGTTCCTTGTTAATATTGTGGCATTGGATTTTACATTTATGGGGTACATTAAGATTTGTCTTGGGCTGGGGAGATGGCTCAGTAGAATAAGCTCTTCCCAGCCAAGTGCAAGGGTATGAGTTCAATCCCTGGTTCCACAAAAAAAAAAAAATTGTCTTATATATTCGGCTCCTTTTATGTTTAATGCATTAATATTTATGACCGTTAGATCTTCCTCTTTAATTTTTCCCTAAACAGTATGCATTAGCCTTCTTTATTTGTTTGGTCATCATTGTTTGAAGTTCAAACTTCCTAAGAAACTGATTTCTAACCCTGCTTTTTTTCTGAGTTCCTAGCGCATGGAGTATTGTTGTCCATCCTTTGACTTTCAGGCTACTAGTCAAATGATCTTTTTTAATGAAGTGTATTTCTTGCACACAACACACTGTTGTATTTCATTTCCTAATCCACTTTGATCCTCTATTAGTATTAATTGGTGAATTGAAACCATTTACATTGATGGTTATGATTGAGATGCTTTGAATTTTGATTGACATGTTATTTACCTGCTGTTGAATACATTTCTTTCCTCCTGTGTTTAATTGCTTGCCTTATTTGAAGGGTTTTTTTTCTATTCTCATTTGTGGAGTTCTGGTCATTTTGGTCCTTTTCTAAATTATATTTTATGAGTCTGTGTAGTATTGTCTTTATCATCATGCAATTCTTTAGTTGTTGTTTTTCATGGAAGTGTTTTACTTCTCCATTGAACTTGAAAGAGCTTTACAGGGTATATCAGTCTGGGTTGGATTTTGCTTTCTTGCAAGACGTGTAGTACTTTGCTCCTCGCTCTTCTTGATTTGATATTTTGTGAAGAGGAATCTGCCATTATTCTGATCTGTTTTCCTTTCAATGTGATCTGTTTCTTTTCTCTAGAAGATTTTAGTATATTGCTCTTGTGCTGGAATTCTGCAATCTTCATTGTTGTGTGTCTGGCTGTGTTTTTAATTGGTTTGATATTATTTGGTGTTCTTTATGCCTTGCTTACCTGAATGTCAGAATGTTTCCCCATATTTGTGATTCTTTCTTCTATTACTTCTGTCCATACTGTTTTTACATCATTTGTACTGACTCCTTCTTTGACATGATGCATACTAGTATTACATTGTTCATGGTTGCATCCTCTTGCAGTTGTTGAATCATTTTTCTCCAGCACACTAGTTTGACTTATTTATTTTTTTCTATATTTTAGGGAAGTGTCTACAGGGTGTTCAGAGTCTCACGACTAGATCGGCATTACAGTGATTCTCCTGTTTACAGCCTCCCACGTGCTCGGATTACAGGCTCACCCCACCACTCCCAGTCTCAATGGCTTTTCCAGTGTGCCCCTTGGGTGGGGCCAGGAGGCCAGCCCCTTTATCGAACTCCTGGACCCTGCCCTTGTTTGTAGGTACTTTAATCTGCTGAGCTATTTGACTTTCTCTTCCTAGTTGTTTTTAAGATATCTTTTCTTATCTTTTCATTAGCTGCAATTGTATCTTCATGTTCTGAAACTCTAACTTCTCTTTCATGCCAATGGTTTTGCCAGGTTGAGATTGAGGTTTTAATTTCCTATTTATCTATTTGAATCTGCTTCATGGATTGTATTTCTTTCCTATATTGCTTATTCAAGAATTCCATCAGTATTCTATTCTTCTTTATTTTTTTATCTTTTTTTTCCTTGGAAGCACTGAGGAATTCTTTCATTATTGTTATCGTTTCTTTTTTTACCTCAGAGATTATTTCTGACCCTGTATCCACTTTACCTTTCTGCAGTTGTTTCTTTATTTCAGAGATTTTTAAGTGTGTGAATTCCAATTTCTTCTATGCTACTTTCTCCTGCATTTGTTCAGGGTGGGCTGCGGACTTGAGAATGCATTTGGCTTGTTCTCTTTGTCATTTTGTATCGCACTGTCCTCTGACCTTTGGTATAGATCTTTGGTGCAGTTACCACCTTAGCACCTACCAATATTCTTACACAAGAGAGATTATGTAGTTAAGCAGTTACAGTTTTGTATTTACAGAACAAAAAGTAAGAACACTTATAATCTGTAGTGATATGTAGAAGTTGATAAACTTTTGTAATTAATGAGTGTATTTTAGAACATAAGAGCAGACATGTCTGTGTAGATAAGCAGTTATTAAATTAGGATTTTTTATTTAAATTAGTTCCCCTTAGTTCTGTCTGATCACCTTCCCTTGATGTATATGGGGTTTTCCAGGCAGACTGGGTCACTCAAGTTACCTGTTGCCACTCTTGATCAAGACAGAGAAAGCATGCTGTCATAGATTTCAGTCTAGCAGTGCATCTCAGCTTACCAAGGCTGGATCTAACAAGTTCAAACTCTTCCAGCTGGGCCTGGTTTGGATCTGTCTGCTGTGCTTAGCTTTTTCCTCCTGAAGCCCACGGAAGTGAACCTGTTGTTCCCTTCTGGCAAGATGTTCAGCTCCTGGTTTAGCTGTGTGGGTCTGGACCTCGCTTCTCTGCATGGAGTTCTGCCACAAGATTTCACACCAGGCCTGTCTGATGATGTAGGTTCCTGTGAGGGGACCTGGCAACCAGGCGAGCAGGTCTGCACACTGGGTTTGTCTACTTTGTATAATCTTTAAAACAACAAAATATTTGTTTCATTGATGCTCGGCATTGCTTTCTTATAGTGTCAGTTCCCTTGATTTGTCCTCAATATTTATGATTTCCTTCATTGCATTAGGTTCAAATTTGGACTGCAATTGTTTTTGTAGGACTTTGTGGTACTTACTTTGGTTATTTATTTGAGTTCATTTTGATGTTCTGATGTGTAATTCACTTGTATGAACTTCCTTCTCAGGAATGCTTTCACTGGGTCCAGTAGGTACCAGTATGTCATACTGAGATAGGAGACAAGGGCATTGCAAAAGTTGCTGTAGTAGTGGGTGGGGGTTGTTATTTATAAGGTCTCAGATCCATGAACAGAACATACAAAGTCCTACATGTAGAGTTCTCCTAAATAACTCCAACAGGTTTTCAATAGGATGATTAGGACCTGCCAAATGTTTTACCGAATTAAAGCACGTGCAAGCAGGTGCAGGGGCTGGGGGTTGGGTCCTTGGTCCTGCAGTGCTGGCCTCGCCCCCAAGGCTCACTGATTTTACAATTGATATTGGGTGTGATGGTGTGCACCTGTACTACCAGCAATTGGGAAGCTGTAAACAGGCATTTCACTACGTATCCAATCTAGTAGTGAGACCCTGAGCACCCTGTAGAACATTCCCTAAAATACACACACATTAATAATAATAATAATAATAATAAGATGACCTAAGCCTGATGTCAACTTATGGCATGGTATCCTAAAACTGTCTGTCAGGACAATTACATAGAAGTTCTCATGGATTTCCTCAAGATCTGGACAGTATAAAGCAAAGAGTCACAAAAAAAAATTTATTCTCACAACTTTGCACAATAGCCTGTGCTGTGTTTCCTCCATGCAATGTGTAATATTATTTATTTTACTCTCATTTTCTGTGTATGCAGCCAAAGCTCACTCTCCAGAGCCAGTTTCCACACATACTTCACTTTTATTTCCTCATGAAAGCTTTCTTATTGCTTTTGTTCTCACTTCACTCAATCCTTTGTTTTTTGGTAAGGCCTACCTAGATGTCAACTAGCAAGCAACCCAGAACTCAGTAATATTTATTTACTGGTCAGTTTATAAGAATGCAACCTGATAACATTTTATGGATCTCTCCCAAGATTATATACTTTGACATGGCCAAGAAAAAAAAATGTTCTAACAATCCAAGAAAAAAAGCTCAGATATCAGAGTTCAAGATAAGGCCAAACCTGGGAAAATATTTGCATATCTGTATTCACTTTTCCTTCCTTCTCTCTAACCTCTTTCCCTCCTCTCTTTCTCTCCTAGGCCATTTACCAGGAGACTCTTTTCAATGTGCCAAGGCCAAGCCATGGGGATGGGGGAAAACAATATAGGCTTAGTTTTTGTTCCTAGCTGTCTACCACACTTCATGGATCCTTGTTTTCTGAAGATTTGTTGTACTTTGTTCCTTTTAAATTCAAACTGGTCTCCACATTCTGTACTTTTAAATGATATTTTTTCAATTTGAGTTTTACTAATGGGTACTTCCATAATACCTTGTTTTGTAGTCAGAGATTAGAAGGGAAAGGATAGAATATTTCTGATTATTTCATAGTATTCACCCAAAGAGTCAAATGCAGAGTGTGGGAGATCTTTCCACACACCAGAGACCCAAAATATCCATCTTAGGACCTGTATTTTCCCAGCAATGTCTTTCATGAGTCCATTTGGACATCTAGAGCACATAGCAATGCCAACCTCATGAGTTCAGTTAGAGCTCAGAATCCACAACAATGTCTCTTGCAATTTGTTTGTAAAATCTGTATTAGGAGGGCTCAGAGGTCAGTAGTGGAGCATAAAAAAAATCTGTTAAGGCAGGATGAAGGATCTGTCAGCAGGCTAAGAGGTCTGCAGTAGAGACAGAAAGGGATACTCAAAGTGAGAACAAGAGATTCTCCACAAAATTTGCAGCCATCTTCAGCAACAAGGAGGACTTGATCTCCTCCAATGATAAGAACAACAAAGTTGATGTCAGGGAAGCTAGTGTAACAAGATTCTTCCAGAGAATCAGCACAACATCTTTTTCTCCAGTTATTTATTTATTTATTTATTTATTTATTTTTTAACTGTTGGCAACAATCCTCATGTGAGCCTTCCACTCCAAGCACTATGCTGATTCAGTTCATCTGGTTGTTACAAGTTAACAATTAGTTAATCTACTGCAATCAACCCCAGGGCAACTTGATAATCAGACATATTTCCTTAAACTATAGTTTGCAGTAGATTTGTGAAAAGTTAACATGTTGTTGCATATTCCGATTTACATTAATATAACAATTACTTATATACAATTACTTTGCACTCATTTCTGTACCAAAAGCAAAATGTTCAGAGAGTGATCAAAATTTAAGGTTAATATCACAAAACATTGACAAATAAACCTTATTACAAACATACATCAAAAAAATTACAAAACGTAAGACACTACATTAGAAGAAAAACCCACTACATCAAAATCACATTAAAAGAACTATCACAGGGCTTGTGAGATAATTCAGTGGACTAAATGCCTGCTGAGGCAAGCACAGGGACCAGGGTTCTATCAGTATGAGTCTGTGTTGTGCAGTGATATCTGGTATTAAATACAATAAAAATAATAATAAATTACTTTTTAAATGTTAACAATGTTCTTCATGATTTTGACAGAATATGCCATGATTTTACATTTGTATTTGTAATTGCACGAATTTGAGTCTTTTCTTTATTTTGGTAAGATTGGCTAAGGGTGTGTGTATTTTTTTTGTGATGGAACCAGGGATTTAACTCAGTCCCTTGTACTTGCAAAGGAAGCACTTATTCCACTGAGCCATCTCCCTGGCCCCTCTATTTTGTTTTATCTTAGAATGTGCTGTTTTTAATTAATTTATTCCTCGCATTGTTTTTTATTCTCACTTGCATTAAATTTTACCCTGGTATTGAAATTTCATTGGTGTTATTATCTTTGAGTTCATATTGTACTTGATTTCCCAGGGCATTTCAATACATCATTAGTTTATTTACCTAATCTCATTCAATTTTTCTGAGGTAGTGGTTCACTGCTATTAATTCACCTCTTGGAACAGTGTTCACTACATCCCATGGATTCTAGTATGTCATATTGACATTATTGCTTGAATGTATAAACTGCCTATTTTCTTCTTTAATTTCATCTGTGATCTGTTGATTAAGAGTTATCAATTAATTTCCATGTATTTGCATAGGTTCTTTGAGCTTTTTATCATTGATTTCCTTAGAGTACACAACAATATGATAATGTACATGGTATTAGCTAGATTTTTTTCCATTTACTTAAACATGCTTTATTGGCTAGTATGTGGTATCTTCTATAGAAAGTCTAATGCACTTTTGAGAAGAATTTACATTCTATTATTGAATGGAACAATATATTGCTGTCTACTAAGTCTATCTGATTAAAGATTTGTATAATCTCTGATATTTCTTCCAATTTTTTTGTCTAGTTTATCTTTCCATTTGAGACAGTAGAACATTGAAGTCCCCCATTGCAATTATATGGTTGTTTATCCAATGTTTTATGCTCACTAATGTTTGTTTTACAAAGTTGTGAAAGCTAGAATTTGTTGAGCAAATATTTATTATTCACTATTGAATTATTCCCTTAATCAATTTTGATGCTTTCTGGCAATATATTACTTTTCATTCAGAACTTGAGGGCATTTACTCAGACAGTTTTTACTAAAATATATCAATTAAGTCTTATTATTGTACTATTTTCCTGTTACAGCTTTCCACATTATTCCCATTTTATATACTGTTCAACCCACCAGATGGGTTCATTCATTTTTACTAATTGCCTAAAAACCACTGGACCCCATTCACATAGCTTTGTACTCATTGTAAAATATCTCGTATCCCCTAGCTCCCAGCTATCATTAATATCATTATACAATGATAAAGTGTTAACTTATCAAGAACATATAATAATTGTAAATAAATTTGCACACACAAATATAACATCAATGAGTAGAAAAAAACTTAATTAAAAAGACACACATAGAAATAAAATAACTGGTCCAACAATGTTCTGCAGACTGTGCATTGGATTGTTTTTCACAGAATTGTGGTGCCAGAGAGTTTTAGCATTTCCATAAGAAACATAAGTTACACAAATCTCTGCTGATTGACTTATGAGACAGGCTGTGCTCATTAATTATTTCATGGCATCTAGCATTAACTGTTAGTTTGGGGGATCACTGAAGAGATAGAGGTACACTGAAAATCACAGTATCACATGCTGAAAGTTATCAACCAAGGGAACCCCACAAATACTGGTAAATAGAAAGAAAAGGAAATGAAGTGAAATAATGCTTACTTGTGTTGAAAAAAATGAGCAGTTTAGAAGATAAGGGTATCTGCTCCTCCAACAGAATCATAAAAATGAAGGCAGAATTTTGTCTTATAAGAACTTCATTTGATTTAGAATGGAGACACACTGTGTGCCAAAAATCTGAAGATAGACAGTTGAATAGAAAACAACATTGAGAATTCCTATTCTGTTCATACATAATTAGTCAGAATCATATTAAGAAGCCACCATACAAAGAAGAAACTGTCACTTTGCATTTTCACTCCTGGAGAACTGCCAAAAAAAGTAAAATGGGGTAGAAAAAAAAAGGTATGGAAAACAGCCACTTTTTAATAACTTAAACATATAACTACCATAACATGACAAGATAAAGGCTACCCAGCCCAAATTAGAGTTGGTGCTAGGAAATTGTGACTATGACAATAAATTAAGACATGGCAGCAGATGTTCCCCTCCCATTCACAACCCTCACATCAATTTCCTATCCCACTGTCCAACTACAGAAGATGGAACTCTGTGAAGACAATGTCCATGTATTCCATGTATTTGCACAGGTTCTTTGCGCTTTTTATCATTGATTTCCTTAGAGTTCCTAAGGTTCTCACAGACAGCACAAAATAGCTACAGAGTAAGATTAGTTATACATAACAGATAAGTATCACCACATGGAATTTTGGAATGGTAAGGAGCCTAAGTCTATTTGAGCTCTTGTCAAGATTAACAGGAGACCACAAATAGTGGCCTCTAACACAGATCTTCTGTAAGCCTCCCACTGTCAGCTTTATAGCCCTCACACTATCTGGAATTTTGCAGAATCATACATGCATGAGTGAATAACTGCCTGCATAGACGATCTGCCCCTCTCAATTCCTCATTTTTAGAATCACAAAAATTTGAGCCAGTTTTGAGGAATCAATTCCAATGCTGGATGACTTACCGAAATTCCTGATAAGGACAGAGTAGTGGATCTAACACAAATGCATTGAAAGGTCTCTATTAAAAAAAAATAAGTGTAAGGATAATCTTCTCTATTTTGCATTCCCAAATACATACCATCACAGGAAGGAATATTTCACTAGGTTCTTCATTTTTCCCAATTGTTCATTTTGAGAGATTTAAAAGACTATATGTGTTATTGTAAGGGAGTATAAGTGCGAATTACTGCATTTTTCCTGAGATATAACAAGCTACAGTAGGTTCTTTCATATCAAGTGTTGTTTCTCATAGGCTGTGATGAATTGGTTTCTCTTTTAGGTTGTTAATTAAACTAAGTATCTCTGTATCTGTTTCATTTTCCATTCAGATTACCTGATCCCACCCTATTTTTCCACTTCCCCTTTCATGAACCTATGATGTTTCCCTTCTCCTTTATTCTAGTGTGCAAAAACAGCACTACACCTTGTTATGTATTCTCTAAAATTTTATTGGTTTAATTTTTTTTCTTCCCTGCTTCCTTCCTTCCATCTATCTTGAATATATAAGTAAGATATACATTTTGGGGTATAATTGCTAACTGCTACTTTATCTTAGTCTTACAATTAAACCTCAGATTTTCTTTAACCAAGTGCTACTTCTAAGATCTAAAATTAGGTTCATTAAAAGCAAAACAATCTCCTAAATCTGCCTCACATTCCATTTATATTTCTTTTCTGTTTGACTTGTTTTCAACTTCCATATAATTTCTAAATTCTGTTTTTCTTTCTAATTTTAATGTAAGAAATAATGCTAAAACCTATAAGACCATGCATTACCTCTTGTTTTGCTTTTCTCTTTTGTTTTGATTTCTTTCTCTATACTTCAGTATTATTCTTTCTCTTTATAGCTTAACAAAATAATTAAAAACTTCTATTTTCTTTTTATATTCTCCAATGTATTAATTACTATATGTTTACAGTACATAATTATGGTAGTTATTGTGGTGAGTTTGTACACATACATAAAAACTCTTAATTCTTTTTCTTTTGATTCTCTTTCCCACTCCTTCCTCTAACTGTACATATCACTATATGTACAAAAATTCTGTTTTCATGTATTTTCTTCAACGCTTTTTAAATCTAGTTTTTCTTGCTTCCTCTTCTTTCACTAAAAATTCTTGTTCCCGTTTCTATTTGAAAAACATCACCCTGCATCCAAATATCTACCATTAATTTTTCTACATTTTATGCTTTGGGTTTCTAATAAAATACAAATAACAAGATATTTAAAATTTGAGTCAGCTTGGAAATGGTGGTGCGTGCCTGTAATCCCAGCACCTGGGAGGCTATAAATGGGAGGATCACTATGAGTACAATCTACACAATGAGACCTTATAGACCCTGCAAACCCTGCCCTAAAAACTACAAAAGAAAAAAAAAGCCAGAACCCAGGCCCTGCATGAGTTTGGGACCATTTGCCTGCTTGCCATGCCCAAAACCCCTCTTCAAACAGAACCCAGGCCCAGCATGTGTAGGGGAACTTCTGTCAGCTCCTCATGCCCAAGACTCCTCCCCAAACAGACCCCAGGCCCTGCGCCAGGCCTCCTGTGGAACCATGCAGCAGAACCCCCTACAGAGAGGTTAGGAGCCAGTCCCACCCAGCAAATCCAGGAGCTGATTATCTTGGCAGAGTAGCACAGCAGGTTAACCTCTGTGAGCTGCTGCAGGATGAAGATGAGCACAGTAGACAGATCAAAGCCAGTTACATCCAGACAAGTTCAAATTGGTAGACTTGGACCTAGTAACAAATAATTGGGTGAGTGAGTCTGCATGGAGGACCCCATGTACATCAAGAGGAGCTAATCAGACAAAATTTAGGGGAACTAACTTAAATACAAATTCCCAATTTAATACCTTCGTAGCTGCACAGACATAACGTTTGCTCTTACAATCTAAAATGAAACCCAGTAGTTACAAAATTTTCTCAACTGCTAAATATTACTACCCATTGTTAGCATTTCTATTTGTAGTTCTGGAAATATAAAACTAAAACAGAATTAATCATATAAACTCTAGGGTAAGAATTTCAGAAGTTGCTATGGTTGTAACTATACCGAAGCTCTACACCAAAGGTCAGAGCACAGTGCTCTACAAAATGACAGAGAAGGAGAAAAATGCAATAACATACCCCGAGCCCTCTCAGATCTAATACAGGAGACACTAGCACAGAAGAAATTGGGAATAACACAGCTGAAAATTCTGAATTAATAGCTGCTGACATAAAGAAACAACTGAGGAAAGGTATAGAGGAAATCAGCTTAGAAATAAACTGTGAAATAAGAAATAAAATCTCTGAGTTAATAGCATCTGAAGAATCAACTGTAGAAACATATAGAGGAAATCAGATCAGAAATAATCACTGAAGTAAAAAATAAAGGATGATTATAATGAAAGAATTAATAACTGCTTCTCAAGGCACTGATAAAAAATAGAGGATAGAAAAATGATGGTATCTTTGAATGAGCAATATAAGAAAAAAGGGATAGCATGAATTGGAGTCAAAGTGATATAGAGGAACTTAAAATCTCAATCATAAGTTTAAAAACTCTATAAATTAAAGTGAAGTTAGTTTCATATCTTGAAGACTCCATGGCAGATAGTGAAAGGTAACAGAAGTTCTACTAAAAACAACTATGATGCAGGAAAAAATAATTCATCATCTTCAAGACAATGCAAAGATGTACAACGTGAGGCTAATAGTCTTCAATGAGAAAAAAGTAGTCAATACAAATGATATAAAAAGAATATGGGCAGAAGTAGTAGCAGAAGGGACCACGGAGATAGCTCGGTGGAATAAGCACTTCCCTGGCAATCACAAGGGCCTGAGTTCAATCCCTGGTTCCGCCAAAAAAAAAAAAAAAGTAGCAGAAAACTCGCCAAAAGTGGGGAAACTATCTGATATTCAGGTAACCAAAGCACCTAGAACTCCAAAAACATCAACCCAATTAAAAACACACCCAGACATATAATCATCAAGATCCCCTAAGCTCTGCTAGAGAAAAGAAACAGATCACATTTAAAAGCAATGCCATCAGAGTAAAAGCAGACTTCTCTTCACAAACCATGCAGTTAAGAAGAGCACGTAGCAGAGTACATCAAGGTCTCTATGAAAACAAAGTTCAGATCATACTACTCTGCCCTGAAAAATTTTCAAGTTTGATGGAGAAATGAAATACTTCCCTGAGAAAGAACAACTAAAGAATTTCATGATAACAAAGACAGACGTACACAGACTGCTAAAAGATATTATAGAGAGGGACTAAAATGACCAGAACTCCTTGAATGAGAAGAAAAAGAAAATAGCAAATAGTTCAAACAATTACAAAGGAGAAATAGGGATAAACACTAGCAGGTAAATAACCTCAATCATAAGTCAATACACCTCAATTATAACAGTAAACATAAATGGACTTAATTCAAGAATTAAAAGAAATAGACTGGCACAGTGGAGTAGGAAGAAAAAATCCAATAAGATTTTGCATACAAAAACACACTTAACTCATAAAAAAATACATAGGCTGGAAGTCAAAGGGTAGAAATCAATATCACACACTCCAGCACCTCAGAAAAAAGCAGGGGTAGCAATCCTTTTCGCAGGCAATCTCAACTTCAAATCAAGAATGATAAAATGTTATAAAGAAGGCCATTACATACTGGTAAGGGAAAAATTCAAGAGAAAGAGGTAACACTTATAAATAAATATGCAGTAAGCACAGGAGCAACAAACTATATAACACAAATCTTAGAGGATATGAAGAATCTAATATCCAATACCACAATCTTAGCAGGAGAACGTAACATAACCTTTTCGTAAAAAGATATGTGAAGCAGGCCAAAAAAAATAGCAAATAACCAGGAGAACTAAAACATAACTTGAAAGAAATGCACTTAGGGGGCATATACAGAGTGTTCCAATGAAGCAAATCTGAATACACGTTCTTTTCAGCATCATAAGGGACATTTTCTAAAAGAGACCACATACTATTCCAAAGGTTATTCAAGTGTATGTAAGGCAACAGAAATTATTCCATATATATTATCTGCCCACATTGTAATGAAACTGGAAAAAATGACAAATGAAACCAGAAAAAAAATCATAAATACATGGACATTAAAAAACACCCTCATCACCAACCAATGGATTACAGATGGAATTACAGAAACAATTAAAGAATATCTGCAATTAAATGAATATTTAAGCAAAACTTATTGGAATTTATGCGACACAATGAAACGTCTAGGAAAGGAAGAGCAAACCAAACCTAAAGCCCAAAGACAAAAGGAAATATTAAAAATTAGAACGCAAATTAATTCAATGCAGATGAATAAAACATTTCAAACTACCGAATCAAGAAGCTGGCTCATTGAAAGATTAAATAAAATTGATAAGCCCGTAACTAACCTCATCAAAAAAAGGAAAGAAAATACTCAAATACAAGCAATAAGGAATGAAAAGGGTGAAATTCCGAAGATCATCAATAGCCACTTTGTGAATCTTTACTCTCACACAATAGAAGACACAGAAGAAATGGACAGATTCTTAGAAAGTTACAAATTACCAAAACTACATCAAGAAGATATAACCACTCTCAATAACCCAATAACAGACAATTAAATTAAAAATGCAATGAAAAACCTACAAACAAGGAAAATTCCAGGTACTGAGGGATTCACAGCCGAATTCTACAAGGAATTTACAGAAGAATCCCAAGACGCCACAAAATCTTCAGTGAAATTGAAAAGGAAGCAATCCTCTGGAAATCATTCCTTGAGGCAAGTATTATACTGATACCAAATCCAGGTAAAAATGCAACCAGAAAAGAGTGCCACAGGCCATTCTCCCTCATGAAAATAGATGCAAAATTCCTCAATAAAATCCTAGCAAGGAATACAACAAATCATCAGGATTATACACAAAGACTATGTAGGATTCATCCCAGCGATGTAAGGATGTTTCAACATATGCAAATCTATAAATGTAATACACTATGTCAATGAAGCCAAAAACAAAAACCACAAAATCATTTCAGTTGATGCAGGAAAGGTTTTTGAAAAAGTCCAACACTCATTAAGGTTCAAAGTACTACAGAAAATTGAAATAGATTGCCTCTGCCTCAATCTGATAAAAGACATGTACGACAAAGCAGCCACTATCATAATTATAAACAGGGAAAAACTGAAATCTTTTAATATCAGATGTGGTACAAGAGAGGGATGTCCTCTGTCACTATTCCTATTTAATATAGTCCTGGAATCATTAGCTAGAACCATTGGAAAAGAGAGAAATAAAAGGAATAAGAATATGAAAAGAGGAATTTAATTTTCACTATTTGCAGATGACATGATTCTCTAAGTGGAAGACCCAAACAACTCCACCAAGAAACTACTAGAATTAATGCATAAATTCAGCAGCATTGCAGGATACAATGTGAATACTCAAAAGTCAATAACAAACGCACTGATAAGGAAATTTGAGAAACAATAACTTTTACAGCAGCACCACAGATAAAATATATACTTAGGAATTAACCAATTAAAGAAGTCAAATATCTATTCTATGAAAATTACAGTACTCTGAAAAAAGATCATACAGGATTTCAGAAAATGGAAAGACATTCTCTTACAGGAAGAAAGATTTTTTTACCAATGTGGGCTGGAAAAATTAGCTCTGCACATGCTGAAAACTAAAACTTAACCCATGTGTATTACCATGTAATAAACTAAAGTCAAAATGAATTAAACTTCTAAACATTAAAACACTAACACTAACTTTCCTGACAGACAGACTAGGAGGAATTCTTGAAGACACAGGGGTAGGGAAACATTTAATGAACAAAAATCAAACTGCATGGGTAACACTTGAAAGAGTTAACAACTGGGACCTCCTCTTATTGAGAAATTTGTGCACGTCAAAAGAAATTACCAAAAAAGTGAAAAAACAACCCACAAATTTGGGAAAACATCTTAAATAATAAGCACTTAGACCTAGTTCTTCCATTTAGAATTTATAAATAACTAATAATCATTAAGGCCTCAAAATTTAAAGACAGAATCCAGAAATAAGCATCTGATATGAACACACACTGCTCAGAGGAAGACATTCCAGAAGGTAATAAACACATGAAAACATGCTGCACATAACTAGTCATCTTTGAAATACAAATTAAAACACTGAAAAAAACATCTCACCCCAGAAAGGATGGCTATTATACAGAAATCAACCAACAACAAATGTTAGAGAGGCTGTGGGGAAAAAGGAACCCTTCGCCACTGCTGGTGGGAAAGTAGTCTGGTTTAACCATTATGGAAATCAGTGTGGAAACTCCTTAAAAAACTAGGAATGGAAATCCCATTCAAACCATTCTGTACTGGGAATTTCCCAAAAGAAATAAAAAGATCGTATTATTTATGCATGTGAACCTTTGTTTACAGCAGCACAATGTGTCAGCCAAATAATGGAAGTAATCAATATGCCCATCACCTGAGGCATGGATGGAAAATATGTGGTACTTTTATACAGTGGAGTATTACTCAGCTATAAAAAATGGTAAACTCGAAGGCTACATATATAAGTGGATGCCACTTGAAGAAATACTCATATGTGAAATAATCCTGACTCATATTAGTAAATATCATATAGTCTCCCTAACATAAATAACTGAAAAAAGAAATAATAATTGAAAGGTATAACACAAATAAATGGAACGTGAGAACTTAAGGATTAAACAATGAAGAGAGGGAAAGCAGAAAAACTAGCAAACATGGCAGTGACAAAAACATATATTTATGTACACAAGATGGTTAAGGCAATGATCCTGAGAATGTCCATCCAGTTTTTGAAGCTAGCAGTTAGTTGGTAGGATTCTCACCCCGACTAACCCCATACGCTGATACATCTGACCTAAGTAACTGCAGTGAAGTTACCAATATTTATTATTAGGGACTGCTTGGAATCCCTGTCATTCTGGCCTTCTAAAACCATATTGCTTCTAATGTCTTATCAATTACTTCTACTCTTTCTCTCAAGTAAATGTGTGTTTAAAAAGAAGAAAAAAAGGAATCAATGAAAACAAGAGAGAAGGAAAAAATGTTATATTATTGTCCTGCTACAATGTTGTATATGGTAAGATTTCTAAATTTCTATGCAAAAATTTGTAATGGTTTATTTCTATTTTTTACTACTTTTAATTTTTTTCACATTTTGTAAGTTTTTAAAGTTTAGAATATTAATGTTTGATGGAAAAATACCTGTTGCTTGTTTTTTCTAAGTTGTTTAATATTCAGACAGTTACTGATGTTAAGTTTAACAGCCTAAGTTTTAGAGTAACAATATCATTAAGCTTCTCTTCTAGATGGATACCAGACTCAAAAGTCAGAATAAAGGAAGGGCTACAAGGATAGCCATCATTGTTAGTCTAGCCCTTCAAAGTCAGTGACGACTCAGGACATAAAAGAACCTGTTCTGTAACATCATGTAACCCAGCAGTGTCCTGAATTTTCTGATCAAGAAGACTATGAAGCTACAGAGGAAAGTGATCTATGAAGCAGAATGTGCCTAAGGAGAGTCGCCTAAAGAGAAAATTTTCTCACAGGCTTTCACCAAGAGCAAATTGCTCAAGCAATGGCTGTGACTCATCCACCTACGTGAAACTCACAAAAGATCTACACACTGTCGTATAGGGTTCAGGGTAAAGCCTGAGGATAATTGATTGACCTTGTCAGATACAAAAGTTACATTTTTGTTATATCAATCTTGCTTTATCTTAGTCTTAATCATTCAGCAGTAAGATATAAAAGTGTGGTACACAAATAAAGCCATATTAATATGCTGATATATAAAAGACTCAAGTCAACAACTTCCAGCATTATCAGTCATGCACATAACTCACCACTATTACAGACTACTGGACTATGTTTGATTACTTTGCTGAATTCATGCACCTACCATATATGAATGGAAACGGAATATGCATCTAATACAAAAGTAAATGGAAAATGGGGATATAAATTAAGAACCATTTTGTAGTGAAAAATTTACATATCTGTATATACAAAATAGAATAGATATACAGTACTTTCTCTTTAAAGTTTTGAGCTACTAGTGTTTAGATAAGATATCATGTCTGCATCTTGTACTCTGAATAACTACTAAAAGCCAACAATATGCAATGTCTTAGCTATTGTAACTGTCCTACTAAACTGTTTTGACAATGTGTCATTGCTAATACTTTCTCAATAAAATTAATATGAAAAATAAATTTTGGGTTTAATTTATTTCACTTAATTTCATGGTTTCAATGTGCTTCTGTTTAAATAAATTGTCCCAGGATTATCCTACTTTATATTATAGTACTCCACTCTAAATAAATACCAAGTTTTCTATATTTGTTTTTGTGTTAATGGGAGTATAGACTGTCTCTAAGACATTGGTATTGTAATTTGAGCTGCTATAAACATGGGTATGCATGTGTCACTATGTTATGATGACTTTAAATCTCTCAGGAAGATGCCTAGAAGGGGAGGAGCTGGGTCAATTGCAAGATCCTATTTCATTTTGTTGAGGAAACTTCATCTTGATTTCCACAGTGGCTATATCTGTTTATAGTGCTATCAAAAATGAAGAAGACTTTCTTTTTTCAGGAGGAAACACCAACAGTTCTCATTGTTTGATTCATTAATGGTAGCAATTCTTTATGGAGTAAAATGAAATCACTGTATTATTGTAATATGCATTTCTCAAATACAGTCAACCACCTTATCTTTGACAAAGGGGCTAAACATCCTTACTGGAAGAAAAACAGCCTCTTTAACAAATGGTGCTGGAAAGTCTGGCTCTCTACATGCTGAAAACTAAAACTTGACCCAGGTCAATCACCATCCACTAAACTAAAGTCAAGATGGATCAAAGATCTAAACATTAAAACAGAAACACTAAGTCTCCTAAAAAAGAAAGTAGGAGGAACACTTGGAGACACAGGACTAGGCAAACAGTTCATGAACAAAAATCAAACTGCATGGGTAACACTTGAAAAATTAGCAACTGAACCTTCCTATTATTAAGACGTTGCACTTCAAATTAAATTACTTAAAGAGTATAAAGACAACCCACAAATTTGGCAAAAATGTTAACTGATAAACACTCAGACAAAGGTCATCTCTCTAGAATTTATAAAGAACTAAAAAACATTAAAGCCTCAAAATTTAAAGGCCTAATCCTGAAATGGGCATTTTAAGTGAACCCACACTTCTCAGAGGAAGAAATTCTAGAAGCTAAAAAATACATGAAAAAATGCTCCACATCACTAGACATCTGTGAAATGCAAATTAATAAAACACTAAGATAACATCTCACCCAAGAAAGAATGGCTATCATAAAGAAATCAACCAACAACAAATGTTGGAGAGGCTGTGGGGAAAAGGAACCCTTCTAAAGAAACCAACCAACAACAAATGTTGGAGAGGCTGTGGGGAAAAGGAACCCTTCTCTACTGCTGGTAGGAATGTAGACCGGTGCAATCATTAGGGAAATCAGTGAGGATACTCCTTAAAATACTGGGACTGGAAATCCCATTCAAACCAGCTACTCTCCTACGGGGAATTTTCCCAGAAGAACTAAAAATATCCTATCATAGTGATATATGTCCAACTATGTTTATAGCAGCACAATTTGTGATAGCCAAATCTTGGAATTTCCCATGATTTAGAAAATAGGTGAACATTCATTGTTTAAATCCATTAATAGTTGCAGGTGAGTAGGTTTCTTGGGGTACCATGATTGTAAACACAGTAGCACTCATCCTCCATTCACCTAAATTTGGGTGAAGTACCAAGAACAATTCTTACAAAGGCAGAAATAGAAACAACAAAAGCCCAGTGAATTACTAAAGCTTGTGACCATGGAAAATGTATATTAGATACATTGATGTTTCCTACAATTACCCTGTCTTTACTCAAAGTTGAATGGTGGTTCATAAACGTGGGCTGCATATCTGTGGTGAATTAACTAATGGTCAACTTGGACCATTGCACTGAATTGATTCATCATGATATTGGGAGCAGAAGACCCCAGCCCCCAATGAACAATTTTCTTTTTTCTTTCTGTTTTGGTAGTAGGGACTGACCTCAGGATCTTGTACTTGCCAGGCAGGCACTTATGCTTGCTGATCTCTCTCTCAGCCTGCCACTGGGTATTTTGTCAGAAGAAGAAAAGGAGAACTGGAGGGGAAGTTGGCATACTGTTACTGGAGTTGCTTGTCACACTGATCACAGGGGCTCCTGTCCTCACTGTTCCTGATAAAGGCTGCTGCTCTCTTGGTGTGAGCTCTGGTCCTTACCTTGAACACTGCTTCCTGACTATAGTGCAGACCATGTGGCACAGATCTTTCATTCCAGTGGTGCAGACTTTCTTCCTTCCCAGTGAAGATCCTTGATAGAGACTTAGACTTCATGAAAAATTGTCATGGCATCTAGGCCTTCAACTGGACTAAAAGAGAACATTACCATGGACTTTAGATTTCCAGCTGGGCCCATGCAGAACATTCATGTGCAATCCAGGCCCTCAGGTAGATAGATTATTGGGTCTCTTTTATGTGGACAGATCTCTTTCACTGTTCTGCTCTTGACTTTTTGGTTAAATATTATAAAATAGTCCTATAAATAATAATGTGGCTCCTATTATATCTACTCCCTTGCAAACTGTGCCTACAATAACATGCATGCAATTATAACCAAGTAAATTATGAGATGTATCATGTGTAACAGATAAAGTAATAAGACTCAGCACTCTGTCAATTGTTCTATTGATCATATCCTGAATATTCATTTGAGAGGCACTTTAAAGGCAGTGTACATTTTTCTAATAAAAAATCCTAACTTATCCCCATTCCGTTCCTTTTTTCCAACACTCTAGTAATATCTTTCCTTTCTGCCTGTGCCTTTCTTTCCTTTCACTCACACTGTTTCAACTTGACCCTACTCTCTCTGTGTGTACGTTTCCTCTTTAACTTTATTAATTTACTGAATCACTATGGTGGTGGCCTAACATGACTGAGGCCCCAAAATCACAGTTTATCTTCCCACTGACCACTTCTACTGTCTTCTCCCTTGTATTCAGTTGTATTCAGCTTTGAATACAACTCCCTCCTATTCTTCCTGTGTGAAAAGAAAAAATCCCGATCAGCTCCTTAGGGGTCACTGAGCCCGCCCTTCAAAGTCTGCCCCTCACAGAAGTCCATATACCCTAGCTCCCTTTGCCTCAAGTCAGAGGATCCTTGCCATTTCCCTGAGGTCAGGCTTCCTTTTCTTTTTCTGCCTCTATACTACAACAAAAAGCCTAACAATTATACTTAATGGCTTGCTGTGAAACATTGTTTGCAATATCGATTGCTTTGTTCATTACTTCAAAAACCTAGAAACCTGCCCAGAACTTCCATTCCTTATAGTATGAGAATGGCAAACAAGGAACTTAAGCCATTCAAGATAAATTGAAAGAAATACATAAAATTGTACAGTTACACAGAAGCTAACATATTAGTACTTGAAGTAAAAGTAAATGGATTAAAAGGAAAAAGATTATTGGATGGTTTAAGACTTTTACTGTGTATTATTTTTTAAAAGTATAAAATACAGAAAGTGAGAAAATAAAACCAAATAAAATATAAAATACAAACATAGGAAAGAAAGGAAAAGAAAGGAAACAGTGCTATCCTACAATCAGTCAAGAAGTCATTAGGGTTATAAGCATTCATAGTACTAAAGAGCAATATTTTATGAGGATAAAGCAGTCAATTAAACAAAAATAAGAAAATTTAGCATTTTTAAATCTAGCAACTCTCTTCCTGCTTTATAGGACTTGGAGAAAATATAAACAACTATCAAATTTAAATCTTATGTAGCTGTATACAATTTACGTTTGTACAATATTTATGACTGAATTAGGCTTTCAGGTTTTATGTGCAGTGTTGGGGAAATTTATGGAAAAAAACTGATAAAGGGAAATAATAATTTTATAAAGTAAGTGGAGTGTCCCTTCAATTATCACAAGTAGAACAAAAATTTAGAAAGAATAACACATACTTCAATCATTTTGACAAGAAAATTATTTTAAATACAAATACAAACTATAACTTATTATGTGTATTTGTAGTCATGTATGAAATATTTATGATAGCATCTATCTTATCTCTTACTTTGCTTTTTATTTCATAGTGAAAAAATAGGTTAATATGAGAGTTACAAGAATTAATACACTGCATGTAATTATCCTCATAGCAGGTACTCAGAATACAAATATAGGCATGAAATGTCCAAACAATATTAGAAAAAAGTTATCATTTAATTTTTTAGTTTCTCACATGAGTGAGACAATAAGGTGTTTATACATGAGGATGTGATTTATTTCACCTATAAATCCAGTCTCAAGTTGCATCTATTTACCTGTAAAAGTATGAAACTGTCCTTCTTTATAGATAAGTAGTACTCCTAAGTATAAAGAGAGATTTTTTAACTATTCTTTAGTCAATGGGCATCTGAGTTGTTTCCAAGTTTTATCTACTACAAATACTTTTGCTATAAACATGGGTGCACATATATCACTGTGGTATGATGTATCTTAATGCCCAAATGTCAAAAACTGGGTCAGATGGGAACTATCATCCTAGTTTTTGGGGAATCTCAACAGCAATTTTTCAAAATAGTTGCACCAATCTGCTCCCAATGGTGGAAAACTGTTATTTTTCTCAATAGCTCTGCCAGCATTTGTTATTGGTTGATTTCTTCATCATAGCCATTCTTTCTAAAGTGAAAGGGAATTGCAGTGTTGTTTTAATTTGCATCTCTCAAATGACTAATGTTGTTGAGCATTTCTTCATATATTTATTTGCTATTTGTATTTCTTCATCTCAGAAGTGTGTCTTTATTTCAGATACCAAATTTTATACCTTTTTTTTAATTGAGGGGCCTTTTATTTCAAGATTTTGATTTAAAGATCTAGATATAAATCCTTTGTTTAGGGGACAAATGGCTATAATTTTTCCCACTCAGAGGTTTGTCTTTTCACAGTGTTGGTGATTTCTATTATTGTACAAGAGTTTTAATGAAGTGAGAAGCCCTTTGTGAATTCTTGTTTTATTTACCATACAGTGTGAGTTTTGTTTTTGAAGTTTCTGCCTACATATATGTCATGTAGAGTGTATATGAGGAGAGTCACATGGAGGGAAAACATTCTCTCAGGCTTTCACAGAGAGCATATTTGCCAAGCAATGGCCATGACTGACCCACATGGGTGACACTGACAAAGGTTCTACAACCTGAGGTATAGGATCTCAGGATAAGTCCTGAGGGGATTTCATTGACCTTATCAGACCCAAAAGCTACAACTCTTGTTGCATAGGTCCTGCTTTACCTTGGTCTTAACCATCCAGCAGAAAAGTATAAAAACAAAATATAAGAAGTAAAGCCATGATGTTATGTTGAGCTGTAGGGAACTCAGGTCAACAATTTCTGACATTGCTAATCAAGCAGAAGACCCAATACTATTATGAGCTACTGGACTATTTTAGAATATTTTGCTGAGTTTACACACCTATAATATTCAAATAACAGAACTTAACAAAAAAAGGGTATACCTATGAATGTCCATTTTGTATCTGTATTCAAAGTGGTTAGGATAGATACATAGTTACATTCTCTTAATGAATAGAGTGATTTGTTCTAATGATGTTTGTAAGTAGGATATCATGTCCGCATCTTGTACAGCAATTAACCACTAGGAAGGATGTATGCAATGTGTGAATTATTGAAGCTGTCCTACCAATTTGATTTGAAACAGTCTCATTGCTTTTTGTTTATCAATAAAATTATGGGAACAATACAGAATATGATGAGCAAAGCAAAAAAAAAAGATTACTATCTACCATCTCTTCCATTAAATTTAGTGTTTTGTTTTCATATTTAGATCTTTTTTTCCATTTTGAATTTAGTTTACTCTATGATGATAAACATTTTGGTCTTTGAAATATGGAAAAGCTAGTTAGCTTTTCATTATCATTTAGTAATGAGACTATCTTTCTTCCACAGAAGATATTTGGCTTTTTTTGTCAAGAATAAGGTTGCTATCTGTGTTGCAGGAGGTGTCTGGAATTTCTATTCTGTTCCAATGATTCGTGATATGTCTTTATTTACAATATCATGCTGATTTTATTATAGTTGCTTTGTAATATAATTTCAGCTAAGAAATTATCATGCCTCTGAATTTGCCAATGTTGCACAGAATTTCTTTTGTTAGTGTAGTACTTTTCTGCTTCCCCTTGAAATTTAAAGTATATTTTCTCTATTTCTTTGAGGTATTCTAATGGAATTTGGATCAGAATTGCATTAAGTCTCTATAATACTTTTGCAATATGGCATTGCTCACAAGTATGTTCTTCCTATCCATGAAAAGGACTATCTTTTAATTTTCTGATGTCTGCTTCAATATCCTTTTTCAGAGTAATATTTATATATAATAATAATAATAATAATAATTATTATTATTATTATTATTACTTTTGTTGTTGGATTAACTTCTAAGTATTTTGGTTTCTTGATGCTACTGTGAGGGGTGTTTCTCTACTTCTCTGTCAGTGAAATTTTTGTTTGCATACAGAAATGTTATTGTCTTTTCACATTTGACTTTATATCCAGCTTCACAACTGAATTTGGATATTAAATCTGTAAGTCCTTTGTTGGAGCCTTCTGGAGTTTTCTATGTAGGACATTATACCATTTGCTAATAATGATAATTTAACTTCTGCAATTTTCATCCTTATTGCTTTTACTTTCCTCTCTTGTCTAATTGCTATAGCTGATGGTTCCAGAATTATACTGAACAGTAGTGGTGATAGTAGAAATCCTACACTTGATCCTGATTTTAGAGTGAAATATTTTGTTTTTCAATTTGTTGTAATGTTTGATTGTTGATTTTTTATAAATGTGTTTAGGAAGATTGAGATAAAGACCATCTATTATGATTTTCTGTAAGAATTTTTTTAATCATGAATGAGTGTTGGACTTTTCTTTTTTTATTATTATTTTTGTATTTTAGTGAAGGGTCCATTGGGTGTTCAGGGCCTCACTACTACATGGACTCTTGATATGCCAGTTTACACCCTGCCAAGAGCTCGGATTACAGGTGGACACCACCACGCCCAGTCTCAATTTCCATCTCAGTGTGCCCCAGGGTTGGGGCCGGCATGGCAGGTCTGGGGATGGAACCCCCGGTTCCTGCACCTGCTTTCAGTCACTTTAATCCACTGAGGTATTTGGACGGCCCTTGGACTTTTCAAAAGCTTTTTTTTTCCTTTTTTATTGTTTTTATGGTTTTTTTAAAATTAATTTTATTAAGAAACAAATAGCTTGGGGCCGGGAGGATAGCTCAGTGGAATAAGTGCTTCCCTGGCAAGCATAAGGGCCTGAGTTCAAACCTCAGTTCCACAAAAAAAAGAAGAAAGAAAGAAAAGAAACAAATAGCAATGAGATGGT
This sequence comes from Octodon degus, assembly GCF_000260255.1. Taxonomy (NCBI): domain Eukaryota; kingdom Metazoa; phylum Chordata; class Mammalia; order Rodentia; family Octodontidae; genus Octodon; species Octodon degus. Next base: position 9,392,122 of record NW_004524679.1, read on the forward strand.
TTCAAACGCAATCAGTAGAACAGTTTCAATAATTAGTTATTATATATTGTATTCTTCATAATGGTTATTCATAGTTCAAGATGCAGACATGATATCCTGTCTAAACACTATTAGTATAAATCTTTCTTCTTATTGAATTAAGAGAAAGTAGCTGTATATCTATCCTATTTTGTATATATAGATACAAAATGGTCCTTTTTTGTTTACTTTTGTCAAAGATTGGCATTCCATTGCCAATTAAATATTGTAAGTGCATGAATTCAGCAAAATAATCTAATACAGACTAGTAGTCCACAATAGTAGTGGGTTATCTGTAGGACCCCACAAAAGCTTTATCTACACCTATTGAGATGATCATGTGATATTTGTCTTTGGTTCTGCTGATATTGTGTGTTCATTTATTAATTTGCACATGTTGAAAAATTCCTGCTACTACTTCTAAGAACTGAGATCTGCCCTGCTCCAACTTTTATAGATTTCAATTTTACAGCAGATTCCTTTCTAGGGAAACTCACATCTTTTAAAAAAATCACTCAAATGTGCCATTTGCTCCTGATTATCAATGTGCAGCTTGTTAAATTCCCTGAACAGTTTTCAAGACATAGACTGATTATTTGGCTGCCTTCACATTCCCTTTTCCAGTTTAATTACTGTTCTTATCCTTAACTTGCTGCAAACTATCAGAACACAAGCAAAATATAGAACAAATTTCTGCTAGAAGATAACACATATGGCCTAGATAAAAACTGCCCTTGGAGTTCTCATTCCCTATTGAAATTTTCCGAACTAATTTTTATCATCTGCTTCATGGTTTCTTGAGCTTCAACCAGATTCTCAAATCAAGCTCAGCTTGCAACATCTGAGGCATCCTCTAACTATTGTCTCTGATCCTCTCCAAAATCATCCAGTGAACCAGTTTTAAAGGCTTCTGAAACTCATGGTAAAGGACAGTCATTGCTATGACTATAGCAAGATCTTTCTTAGTTACTTTCCAAATCACAGGAACAAAAACCTTAACACACACAATTTAAAGAATTGTTATCTTTATTGTGTTATCTTCTAGCAAAACTTATTTTCCTCATGTTTTAATTCAAAAGTTTCCAAGTTCAAAACAAGATGACATGGCAAATAACACAGTACAGCATGATACTTGTGACATGGTGAGCAGAAAGCATATAGTCGCAGGAAGAGCCAGGAAGTGATATATACCTATCCAGATCACAACCACCATGACCCAACATTTTCTTCCAGACCCAAACACTTAATAGTCACCCAGTAATCTAAATCATCTTCCAAACTCACTTCACTGACTGCATGAAGCTTTGATGAAATGTCTAATCCCAAGCCCTAACAACATTGTATCTTAATTTTTTTGAATCCCCTTTTTGCCTTCTATCAATTATTTTCTATTCCTTTTCCCATTCTCAAAATTTCTGGCTCTCCCTTTTCTACCATGTTTGCTTTATTTGATTTTTTATTCATATTTCCGAACTCATATAAGAATAAAAAGGGATGCTATATTTAGATATCCCCTCTTTACTTACTTTACTTAACGTACTTAATATTATGATCTGGAGATGTAATTATATTGGCACAAAGGATACAAATTTATTCATTTTTATCACTATATAAACCTACAATGTGCATATCTACAATATTTGCTTTATTTGTCTCTTAATATGCATCTAGGCTATTTATGTATTAGCTGTTGTGAATTTCACTGCAAAAATTATGGGCATATGTATCATTGTGGTATGTACCACTTTCCACAAACTGGTTCTAAAGGTTTGTGAACTGGATGTTCAGGTAATCTCACCAATGACACAATTCCTGGTATAAACATTTTGTGTCAGATTTCTCAATCCCGAAATAAACTACCCAATGTGCACATAAAAGTGGTTTATTTTTACCCACATTTTCACTGGTTTTAGTGATCAGAAAACTCCAAGAAAAGAACTCCATGGAAGGTACTAGTGAAGGAAAACTCCTCATGCCCTGTTGACAAGGAAGCAAAAAGACGTAAGAGTCACTCAATAAGAATACATATTAATGTTTCCAAAAGTTTTAAACATGATCACATTAAAGTGATACAGGCATACC
>NW_004524679.1:9394321-9398345 GCF_000260255.1 Octodon degus
ATGATATCCTGTCTAAACACTATTAGTATAAATCTTTCTTCTTATTGAATTAAGAGAAAGTAGCTGTATATCTATCCTATTTTGTATATATAGATACAAAATGGTCCTTTTTTGTTTACTTTTGTCAAAGATTGGCATTCCATTGCCAATTAAATATTGTAAGTGCATGAATTCAGCAAAATAATCTAATACAGACTAGTAGTCCACAATAGTAGTGGGTTATCTGTAGGACCCCACAAAAGCTTTATCTACACCTATTGAGATGATCATGTGATATTTGTCTTTGGTTCTGCTGATATTGTGTGTTCATTTATTAATTTGCACATGTTGAAAAATTCCTGCTACTACTTCTAAGAACTGAGATCTGCCCTGCTCCAACTTTTATAGATTTCAATTTTACAGCAGATTCCTTTCTAGGGAAACTCACATCTTTTAAAAAAATCACTCAAATGTGCCATTTGCTCCTGATTATCAATGTGCAGCTTGTTAAATTCCCTGAACAGTTTTCAAGACATAGACTGATTATTTGGCTGCCTTCACATTCCCTTTTCCAGTTTAATTACTGTTCTTATCCTTAACTTGCTGCAAACTATCAGAACACAAGCAAAATATAGAACAAATTTCTGCTAGAAGATAACACATATGGCCTAGATAAAAACTGCCCTTGGAGTTCTCATTCCCTATTGAAATTTTCCGAACTAATTTTTATCATCTGCTTCATGGTTTCTTGAGCTTCAACCAGATTCTCAAATCAAGCTCAGCTTGCAACATCTGAGGCATCCTCTAACTATTGTCTCTGATCCTCTCCAAAATCATCCAGTGAACCAGTTTTAAAGGCTTCTGAAACTCATGGTAAAGGACAGTCATTGCTATGACTATAGCAAGATCTTTCTTAGTTACTTTCCAAATCACAGGAACAAAAACCTTAACACACACAATTTAAAGAATTGTTATCTTTATTGTGTTATCTTCTAGCAAAACTTATTTTCCTCATGTTTTAATTCAAAAGTTTCCAAGTTCAAAACAAGATGACATGGCAAATAACACAGTACAGCATGATACTTGTGACATGGTGAGCAGAAAGCATATAGTCGCAGGAAGAGCCAGGAAGTGATATATACCTATCCAGATCACAACCACCATGACCCAACATTTTCTTCCAGACCCAAACACTTAATAGTCACCCAGTAATCTAAATCATCTTCCAAACTCACTTCACTGACTGCATGAAGCTTTGATGAAATGTCTAATCCCAAGCCCTAACAACATTGTATCTTAATTTTTTTGAATCCCCTTTTTGCCTTCTATCAATTATTTTCTATTCCTTTTCCCATTCTCAAAATTTCTGGCTCTCCCTTTTCTACCATGTTTGCTTTATTTGATTTTTTATTCATATTTCCGAACTCATATAAGAATAAAAAGGGATGCTATATTTAGATATCCCCTCTTTACTTACTTTACTTAACGTACTTAATATTATGATCTGGAGATGTAATTATATTGGCACAAAGGATACAAATTTATTCATTTTTATCACTATATAAACCTACAATGTGCATATCTACAATATTTGCTTTATTTGTCTCTTAATATGCATCTAGGCTATTTATGTATTAGCTGTTGTGAATTTCACTGCAAAAATTATGGGCATATGTATCATTGTGGTATGTACCACTTTCCACAAACTGGTTCTAAAGGTTTGTGAACTGGATGTTCAGGTAATCTCACCAATGACACAATTCCTGGTATAAACATTTTGTGTCAGATTTCTCAATCCCGAAATAAACTACCCAATGTGCACATAAAAGTGGTTTATTTTTACCCACATTTTCACTGGTTTTAGTGATCAGAAAACTCCAAGAAAAGAACTCCATGGAAGGTACTAGTGAAGGAAAACTCCTCATGCCCTGTTGACAAGGAAGCAAAAAGACGTAAGAGTCACTCAATAAGAATACATATTAATGTTTCCAAAAGTTTTAAACATGATCACATTAAAGTGATACAGGCATACCCAAAATTCACAATAGCTGAAATATTGAATTGAATTATAATCCTATCAACATATAAAATAATACAGAAAATGTGGTATGCATATACTATGGATTATTTCTCAACCATAGAGAAGAATTAAATGGAGTAATTTTTAGTAAAATGGATGGATCTTGAGACCTAATTCTAAATTAAATAATACAAACACTTATGGTTAAGTACTTCCTGGTTTCTATAATATCAAAGTGCCATAATACAAATTATTTAAAAAGCAAAATAAAAGAGAGATGACAGGAAACTTGAAGTAACATTTTGTGGCAATTAGAAAGGGTTGTGTTGGGCTAGGGATATAGCTCAGTGGCACAGCATCTGCCTGGCAAGAGTAGGTTGTGAGTGTGATTCTCGGTATCCCCCCTCAAATGAAAACAAAGGGCTGTGTTGAAGAAGGGACAGTGGAGGTTTGTAGGGTAATGGAGAATAAAAATAATCAAGATGAGGTATATTTACACAACCAATTCTCCCATATGAATACAATTATTATATGTTTTAAACATATACTAATAAGAAGTTGAAATTAAATATTTATACCCCTGTCACTTCCTTACAACACGAAACAATTACAAGGCTTCTTTTCCTAAAGTACATTCAAGTATTAATTTAATACACTGATGAGTATAGATAGATACATTATCATTCAATAATATTCTAAAAGTCTTAACTTTAAAATCTTAGACATGTGGTAGATTTTCAGATCTAAATCATAACCAAGAGATACCCAAAGAGTTGGCAAAACATTATTTGTAGATGTTTCTGTGAGAGTATCTCTAGAAGACACTACCAATTGTATAAATGACTTAAAAAGATCTGCCCTCACAACTGTGGGCAGGCAAACCTTTTCCAATAACTTGAGGGCTTGAATAGAACAGAAAGAAAAATAAACAGTGAAATACCTTTGCTTAGCTTTTCAGTTGATACATTCACCTTCCATTGCCCACAGACAATCAGGGCTCTTCATTTCTGGATCTTTTGCTCAAGGTCGTACACAAGAAGCACCTTCACATTAGCTTTAGAACTTGACTAGGGAGCTACACTATCAGTTCCACTGCTGCTTAATACTTTCATCTATGGAACTACATCAGTGATATTTCTGGTTCTCTGGCTCACAGATAGTTATCTTTATTCCCATAATGATACAAACAAATTGCCATAAAATATTTTGGCACATATCAGAAAGCCAAATGATATTTCTGCATATATCAAAAAACCAAATTAAAAAGCCACAAAAAGATAAAACATTAAATAGTTAATATTAAGTAAACAAAGTCAATATGAAAAAAGCATTTATTATATTATTGTAGGTATATGACCTTGTGGGGAAAGCAAAAGTGTAACAGCAATAAAATTATCACTATTTTGAGGAATTATGGGAGAAAAAATTGAATAATGGAAGCTCAGATTCTTTAAAGAAATTTTTCAAAAGCAAGTTATTTATATATGTTGCAAGAGTTCATCCATGTCATGTATTTGTCAAATTGAAAGAAGGTACAAGTAAGACGGAACCCTCTTGGATTGATAATAATGTTTCACTGTTGGTTTACTAATGATAACAAAGGGTGCACATTGATACAAAACATTGCAACAGGGAAAGAACTTTTGGTTGCAATTTAGAATGGAATTATTTTCTATACTTTCTGCTCAGTTTTTCTGAGAATCGAAAATTATTCTAAATTCAAAAATCTCTTCTTATGAAGAATTACATGAAATTAAGCAATTGTTCACTTTTTCCATTACGCGTTTAACAAGGTAAGAGCAATGTTCATTGTAATGAAAAGATTACATGTTTTGTTTTCTCCTTGATTGTTAGGGCAACAATGAAGACAAATTGTGAGAAGAACCACATGTATGTTTTTTTGTTATATTTTTCCACAATTTTATTGAGAGACAAATAGCAATGAGACACTTTCAAATCAAATTGATATGACAGTTTCAATAATTAACACATTGCATACTCTCTTCCTAGTGGCTAGTTGCTGTA
>NW_004524679.1:9399010-9402715 GCF_000260255.1 Octodon degus
TATATAATTATTGATTTTCTTTAAAATTAATGGAAATAAAAGAAAGGGTTCAGTCCACAAAGGACCCAATATGAAAGACAAGATACTTTGGGACTACTGCACAGACAGGCACCAGTTATGTGGGTCAGACCTCAAGAAAAAAAAAAAATTAAACAAAAGCAGCAACATACCCCTATGGAATGAGTTTCAGGGATTGATATTCTAAATAGGTATGAAACAACTTATAAAGCTAGGAAGACCCATTATTATACCATCCTCCCTATAGGAAAAACTCTTTTCTACATTCATGTCTGCTTGGTAAGTGACTTGATTCCCCACTGGATCACTAATTAATTTTACATGAAAAATTATTCTTGCAATGTTAATGGTTGACCATAGCTTCATTCCATTTCTTGACCACCTTGCTATTTTCCATGTCTCTCACCTTGGACCTCCTAAATTCATGCTTTTGCACCATAAAAATTCCTAAAAATGAACAGGTTCCTTGGCAACCCACCCTTGTCCTCTTCTGTCACTCTCTCAGACAGAAGTATATTCTACTCTTATATTTTTCTTAAAATTCATTCTTCTTTGATTTTAGGAAACACAAACTTGTTCCACGTATTTTTCAATTTGGAAATATGTTCCCCTTATATAAAAAACAATTTGTGGTCCTCTAGGCTTTTTATGCCTGAGTATTGAAATAGTGTTCTTATACTTAAAAAGTTCTCTGCTATGATCTTAATACATAAATATCTATATCTTTTCAACAATTTTCTCATATTTTTTTAATTTCTGTGATTGTCAGATTGTGATTGTTTTCTTTATTTTTGAGACAAGAGCAATCATTAGATTTAGCATTCATGGTGTCTTGTCATTTTTAATTTTATTTAATTTTATGTTACAATTTATTCTGTATTTTAAGGAAGGGTTTGCAGGGTATTCAGGGTATAACTATTAGATATGATTCCTAGTGATCTGCCTGTTTAATCCCAACTGCTGGGATTACAGGAGTGCACCAGCACGCCCAGTCTCAATTGCCTTCTCACCATGCTCTGGGGGCGGGGCTGGTATGGCAGGCCTGGGGATTGAACTTGCGGCCCCTGTGCATGCTTGCAGTCTCTTTTAATCCACTAAGTTATTTGACTGACCCTGTCTTGTCATTTTAAAAGGCTAATGAATATCTGCTCTACTAGCTTAACCTTTTTATTCAAGCACTGTCTTCCCTCACATTACTCAAACCTCATAATCATGCTTTCTATTTTCTATGTCTTAAATCTGTACTGAATTTATTTTTATAATTTCTAAGTCTTAGAAAAAATCATTGGTTTTCTCTTGTCTTATTGAGCTCAATCAACTTTCTTGTTTTATAATTACATTTTAAGAACTTGAAAGATAACTCAGTGGTCTAACTGCCTGCCTCACAAGTGCAAAGACCATGGTTCGATGCCTGATACTGCATGCCCTGCCAACCCACCCCAGGCCCACTGAGCCTGCCATATGCTTGGTAGCAAAAGCCTGTAACACCAGTACTGGGGAGGTTGAAACAAGAGGACTACTGTGAGTCCAAACTGCATAGCATAACTGTATATCAAATACATAAATTTAAATTAAATTGCATTTCTTTTTATTTCTTTAATTTATTGAATATTTTATTAACTAAATATTTTATTCATTTGTTTTTATTTTATTTTTACATATTTAGTACAGAGTCTACAGCATCTCACTACACAGATGTGCTGAGATTAAAGGTGTGCACCACCATACACAGTCTCAATTGGTGTCTCAGTGCCCCAGAGACAGGGCCTGCCCAGCAAGAAGGGGATCCAGCCCCCAGAACCTGCTTCTGCCTAAGCAGGTGCTTTAATCTGCCGAGCTATCTGTCCAGCCCTTATTTATTTATTTAAATCCTCTCTATTTTCTCTGTATATCTCATGAATTTGGGTATGTTTATTTATATAAAGTTTGGAAGCAGGCAAGGTTTAACTGTGATAATGCAGTTCAAGATAGTGGGTGCACTGAGAATGGAAATTTTCAGAATAGGAAAAAATTCCTTTCTGCAGTGATTGTAGTGTTATGGAACTTGAATAATTTGGTCTTAAATCAATGTATATATTTTCTTCACTTACCTCTTCAAACATTTAATCATTAGTTGTTAAGATTTTTGTCTGTGTCTTCCTCTATTTCAATGTCACTGAGCTCAGCATTTGGGGAGTTAAGTATTTTTAAGACAGTCTGCTGACTTTTCTCTCATTTTTACATTGCTTTTGTTTTGAGGTGTGAAGATCAATTAGTACAGAGAACCTCTGTAGTTACTGTGGCAAGCACTGTAGGAAAGCAAAAAGTCTAAGCATTAACTTCTGACTCAACACAAAGTTTTGTTCAAAATATTCTTCATAAAATATTAAGATTATTACATGATGAAACCTAAACAAATATTTGGAATAACACTCATTGTCAAACTTTGGCATTTTAACTTTATATGTCCTTTTTATTAATTAAATTTATTGATATATTTTATGGATAGTCATATTTATCATACTTGTATATGATATAACTTGATTCTTTTTTTCATTCCCTTAAACTCTCTTCAACGCCACTTCTCCTTATTCATAAAAGCTTTGCTTGCACTTTTCCCTCTTTTCTCATTGTTTTCTTTCTACAATCTGCAATATATTAAAGAACTCAAAAAAAACTAAAACCCATGCTCATGTGAAATAGACACTTCTCAGATGAAGAAGTAGAAACAACATATATATGAAAAATGTTCAACATCATTGTTCATTTAAGAATTGCCAATTAAAGCAATTATGAAATATTATTTCATCTCAGAAATAATGGCTATTATCAGACTTATTTTATAATTTATCTTAAAGAAATTGGATTGAAAATTGGCCTTATAGCCTTTCCATATTTTGCAATCAAGACATCTGGTAAGCTATAAGAAAGGAAGGATAAATTGAAGAGCTTTAAGAGTAAGATGGGAGCCAACAGGAAAGTATGAAACTGCAGAGAAATTGTAGAAACATTATGTGACACAGAGCAAAGAATTGAGGAGTCTCAAATGCTAGCCCAATTCGTAGGAAATAAACCTGCCTTCATAAACACAAAGTTGGTATGTTGAAAGAAAATAGGTGGTTCCAGAGTTAAACAGACTCAGCAGTATTACCCCACCTAAAATTTGATGCTTACTATTTGCTGAAATTTCAGCATGAGAGTTTCCTCTGAAAATGACTCTTTATGCTTGGCTGGCTAGTATTGGAGAAAAAATTACCTATTATCACAGTATTAGGAATGTTATAATTAAGAGCCATTTTAAGAAGTCGTTTATTACTTAAGATGGGGTTACTTCCGTGCTGAGAATTTTCAGATCAAAAATCCTGAACTTGTAAGGCTGTTCTACTATATTAACTGAGTAGTAGATTGGCAGAAGGGAAAATTGCATAAAAATAAAAATACCATCAGACCCACTGAGAAGTTTCAAGAGCTGTGACCTCAGGGTGTGGAGCACACTCTAGTCCAGCTTTCTATGGTTTGTTGAGAGTTCTATATCTCAAAATTTTGTACTTAAATGCAACAGATCATGTAGATTTCTTTATAGACCACTTCCAGGTCTCTGGTCTATTTGCCTTTCCCACATGCCAATGGGATCAAGGTCTTAACCATCCAGCAGGAAAATGTAACCATGAGGTATAAAAAGTAAAGCCATATTAATATGCTGAGCTG
>NW_004524679.1:9402905-9413617 GCF_000260255.1 Octodon degus
ATATTTATTTAAGTCCATAAATGATTTTTTTCAAAGTGCAGACTATTATTAATTTCATGTTATGTAGGCATTTCAGAAATATTTTTCTAAAATTCACTGTGTCAACATCTTATATCTTTCTCATTTCAATATTTGTCTATAATTCTTTATTTGCTACATAATTATTATCTATTTTCAATAAAGTTAATGAGTTTTTTAAAAAAGAATATACAAAATCTTTTTTCCCACCTTGGCAGTAGTTAATAGACAGCTTGAATCATAATGCAGCTTTTTCCCCTGAAAGAATATCTAGAGAAATTATGAACTTGATCCCATTATGTCCTTTTTTCTATAGAATTGAGAGTAAAACAAATTTAATACTTAGAAAATGTAATATATTTTAGGATAAAAAAGCATTTTAACAACTTTTCTTTTTTAATAATTCCATTGAGAAACAAATAGCAATGAGACAGTTTCAAAACTGATTACTTGCACAGTTTCAATAATTAATACACTGTATATTGTTTTCATAGCGGACATTCATTATACAAGATGCAGACATGATATCCTGCCCACAAACACTATTAGAATAAATATGGCTATTCCTTAATTTAAGAGAATGCAGCTCTATATCTATTCTAACTATTTTGAATTTACAGATACAAAATGGTCATTCATTCCTATCCCCATTTGCTTTTTAGTTTTGTCAGAGAAGGGTATTCCATTTTCATTTAAGCATTGTAGGTAGGTTCATTCAGCAAAATATTCCTATATAGTCCAGAAGTCCATAATAATAGAGGGTATTCCACAAATCTGGCAATGTAAACAGTTGTGGAGTAGAGACTTTTAGAGCTCAGTATATTAAAATAGCTTTCTTTCTTTCTTTCTTTCTTTCTTTCTTTCTTTCTTTCTTTCTTTCTTTCTTTCTATTTGTTTGGAAGAATCAGGGATTGAACTCAGGCCCTTGCACTTGCGAGGCAAACATTATTGTGCTCCATCTCCCAGGCCCTATGGCTTTACTTTTTATACTTTGTTTTTACACTTTTCTGCTGTATGGTTAAGACCAAGATAAAGCAAGAACTATATAACAAGAAATGTAACTTTTGCATCTGAAAACACCAGTCCAATCCGTTCAGGATTAATCCTGAAACACTGTACCACATTTTATGGATCCTATGCCACTGTCAGCCAGGTGGATGTGTCTCAACCATTGCTTGACCAATTTGCTCTCTGTGAAAGCCTGAGAGAATGTTTTCTCTCCATGTGACTCTCCTTAGCCACACTCTACAACATCGATTACATTCCTCTGTGGCCCCATAATCTTCATCAGAAACTTTGGGACACAAATGAGCTACATGATGTTACAGTACAGTTTCCTTTTGTCCTGAGTCCTCACTGACCTCGAAAGGCTAAGGCCAAAATATTGGCTGTTCTTGAAGTGCTTCTTTTTATATAATATTTGGTCTGTAAACTTAGGTTGTTAATACTCCAAAAGAGAAGATTACTATTATTAACCTACAACATAAACAGTTGAGCTTAACATTACTAACTGTCTAAATATAAAACATTTTAGGCATAACATGGAACAGGTATTTTCCATCAAGTATTGATATATTAAACTTTTAGTCCCTACAGAATTAGAAGAAAAATTGAAAAAATTAAAAAAATAAGAATAGACAATTACATATTTTTACACACAAGTTAGAAATCTAACCATATACAACATTGCAGCAGGATAATTCCATGACATTTTTTTCTTGTCTATTGTTTTGATTTCTTATCCTTTTTTCTTGAACAAACATTTTCTTAAGAGATGGTATACTAGTATTTGGTATGATATGGCAAGCAGTGCATATTTAGAAGACCAGAATGACAGGCATTTCAACCACAAACCTACCATTACACATTGCTATCTTCAGTGAAGTTGCTTAGTTCACAGGTATCACCATATATAGTTAGTCAAGGTGAGAATCTTACCAATTAACTACTAGCTTAAAAAACATGCTGAAGATTCTCAGGATCATTACCTTACCCATCATGTGCATAAATGTATGGCTTTGCCCCTGTCATATTTCCTAGCTTTTCTCCTTGTCCTATCTTCATTGTCTAATTCTCAAGATCTCATTTTACATTTAATTGTGTTTTACCTTTCTATTTTTATTTCTTCTTTTGACTTCTTATACTAAGGAGGCTATACAATATTTACACATGTGGGTCTGTTTTATTTCACTTATGAGTATATCTTCAAGTGGCATCCACTTAAAGGTGAAGGATTCGAATTTATCATTCTTTTTAGCTGAATGATACTTCATTTTATTAAAATACCACATCCTTTTCATTCTTTCCTCAGGTGACGGGCATTTTGGTTGTTTGTAATATTTGGATAACACAAATTGTGCTGCTATAAACACAGGTGCACATATATCACTATGATATGACGTTTTCAGTTCCTCCAGGAAAATTCCTAGTTGGGGGATAGCTGATTTGAATGGGATTTCCAGTCCTAGTTTTTTAAGAAGTCTCTACAGTGATTTCCATAATGGTTTCACCACTCTATTTTTCTACTAGCAGTGGAGAAGGTTTCCTTTTTCCCCACAGCCTCTCCAACATTTGTTGTTGGTTTATTTCTTTATAGTAGCCATTCTTTCTGGAGGAAGATGACATCTCCGTGTTGTTTTTATTTGCATTTCATGGATGGCTAGTGATGTAGAGCATTTTTTCATATATTACCTTGCTTCTTTAATTTTGTCCTCTCAGGAGTGTGTGCTCACCTTGGATGTTCATTTCTGGATTGGGTCCTTACATTTTGGGGCACTAATGTTTTCTACTTTTTAATAAATTCTAGAGAAAAGACTGTTGTCTTAGTTCTTATTAGTCAAGATTTTTTATGAATTTGTGGGTTGTCTTCTTATTTGTTGGTAATTTTTTTGACTTGCCAAAACTTCTCTATATGAGGAGGGCCCATTTGTTAATTATTTCAAATGTTACCCGTGTGATTTGATTTTTGCTCATGAACTCTTTGCCTACCCCTGTCTCTTCAAGAGTTCCACCTACTTTCTCTTCCAGGAGACTTAGTCCTTCTGTTTTAATGTTTAGAACATTAACACTTTTTGACTTCAACTTAGTGCATGTTGATAGATCTGGGTCAAGTTTTAGATTTTGGTGTGTAGAGAGCCAGTATTTCCAACACCATTTGTTAAAGAGGCTATCTTTCTTCCAGTAAGCATGTTTGCCCCTTTTTGAAGATAAGGTGGCTGAGTGTGTACGTTGAGGCTTCTGTGTCTCCTAGTCTATTCCATTGATCTTCATGTATATTTTGTTTCCAGTACCATGGTTATTTTTTCACAGTAGCTTTGTAGTGTAATTTCAATTCAGGAACTGTAATGCCTCCTGCCTTGTGTTTGTTGGCCAGGATTTCCTTTGCTATTCTAGGTTTTCTGGTTCAAAATACATTTAGGAATGATTTATCTTGCTCTGTGAAGTATGCTCTTGGTAGTTTGATTCGAGATTGTGTTAAATCTGTACAATAATTTTGGGAATGTGGCTATCTTCATAATGTTTGCTCTTCCTATCCAGGAGCAGGGAATAACTTTCCATTTTCTGAAATCCTCTACAATCTCTTTTTCAGACTATTGTAATTTTTCTTGAAAAATTCTTTGACTTCTTTAGACTAATTCGAAGGTATTTCATTTTCCATGATGCTATTGCAAAACATATTGTTTCTCTAATTTTCCTTTCAGTGTATTTGTTATCTGTGTACAGGTTTAATACTGACTTTTGGGTATGGATTTTGTATTCTGCTATGCTACTGAACTTGTGTACCAATTCTAGTAGCTTCTTGGTGGAGTTTTTTGGGTTTTCCATGTAAAATATCATGTCATGTGCAAATAATTATACTTTAACTTCTTTACCTATTCTTGTTCCTTTTATTCCTCTCAATTGTCTAATGGTTCTAGCTAATAATTCCAGATCTATATTGAATAAGATGAGACAGAGGACATCCTTGTCTTCTACCAGATCTCAGAGTAGAAGATATTTTTCCCCATTTAGAATCATGTTAGACATTGGGTTGTCATAGAGGGCTTTTATCAGAATGAAGTAGAGGCCATCTATTTCAATTTTGTTTTGGATTTTGAACATGAGTGAGTGTTGCACTTTATCAAAAGCCTTTTTTGCATCTAGTGACATGATCATGTGGTTTTCAATTTTAGCTCTATTGAGATAGTGTGCTACATTTATAGATTTGCATATATTGAACCATTCTTTCATCCCTGGATTAATCCAACCTGGTCATGGTGTATAATTTTCTTCATGATTTGCTGTATTCTATTTGCTAGGATTTTATTGAGGATTTTGCATCTATTTTCATGAGGGAGATTGGCCTGTAGTTCTCTTTTTTGTTGTGTCTTTGCCAGGTTTTGGTGTCGGTATAACTATTACCAGCAGTATAACTACGAGATTTATGGACTTCTGAAGTCTGACTAGAATCTCCCATAGAGTAATGTTTAAGGCCTTCCCAGCCCTCCTCTTTTAGTGTGCATCTCTAAAACCTTCTAAACTCTTCTCACAAGCTGTTCCCAATGGTTCCTGTACTAGATGATCAGATGCAGTTAGAGGAATGGACTCACTTCTCTGATACCAAATTCTTAGGTACTCTTATCATTGCTGAGACAAAATACCTGATGCTCAAAGTTAAGGAGCAAATGTTTATTTGACTCACAGACTGTAGAAGAATTTGGTGCATAATTGACTTGCTGCAATGCCAAAATTTTCAGCTATTTCTCAGTCAGAAAAATAATCTAGAATATATAAAGAACTGAAAAACTAGACCACCTAAAATAGAACACCCAAGCAAGAAATGGGCAAAGGAAATAGACAGACACTTCTTAGAACAAGTGAAAAGGGGCAACAATCTTGAAAAAGTGATGTTAGTCTTCATAGTAAATCAGTTTCCAGACTTTTCCAGTCAGCCAGATAGCTCAGCGGACTAAGGCACCTGTTTACACAGTCACAGGGTTGGGCTTCGATCCCCACCTGCTCAGATGGCAATTGAGACTGGACATGGTGGTATACACCTGTAATCTCAGCACTTTGGAGACTGATAACAGGAGGATTACTAGGACTCTGAGCTGTGTAGTAAGACTCTGTAGACCCTGTATTAAAAAATACATTTAAAAAAAAGATTTTCAGTAAGCAAAGGTTTTTTCTTAAAAAAATATTAAGACAATGTGAAAATACAAAAGAAGGATTAATTGGAGTCATAATCAATTTACTTTAGTCAAGGAACATTATTTCTAAAATCTGTTATATATTTGAAATTTTATATTCTTTCCATTCTAGTTGAATTTTAAAATGCTTTAAAAAAACTGAAGTATTTTAGAACTATAATAGTGCTTCAAGTTAATGGTTAACTTCTTTGTAGTAAAATATAAAAGGTAATTTTCCTAACAGTTATTTATGGAAGAAAAATAAAATCATTAGAATGTGTATTTCTTCTCCTTATGACATAAACTAATTTACCATAAATGCTGGACTTTCTCCAAGTTCACCTTTTCAGGTTCTAACATTGTCTTATAGCTTCTCATAAATTGCATAAGAATTAGTTTGAAGAACAAAGTAAATAAGAAATTTATTAATTTTTAAAAAATGAATCTTTGGGGACAACCCTCTCAGGCCCCCCTCCTGTCCCTCTCTCAGACAGAAGCTTTCTTTCCCTCAGTAAATATGTTGTGCTCATAAGTTCCATAGAAATATATACATAAATAAATGATTCTCACTAAAATATAGTTGTTATGCTACTCCAAAATACATAATATTTCTTCTAGAACAATATGTGAAAAAAAGTATAATGAAAATATCTAACTTCATTTTTTGGAAACAGGATCAAACTCAGAACCTCTTGCTTGCCAGGAAAGCACTGTGTTATTGAGCTATTTTGTCAGTCCAAAAATCTTATATTTAAGAGAATATTTAATGTAATGGTAATGGAGAGGTATTCAGGAATATAAAACCAAATGAAAATGAAAATATTGACCCTCATTAAAAATATAGACACTAGTATATGTAACAAAGCATGAATATAATGATTAATTTTAAAACAAAGTTGAAAAAAAGTTACTGATACATATTATTTGTATTTATTAATGTGAACTATTGAGAAGTATACAAGAAAAATATAGATTAACAGGCAATATTGAGAAGTGTTCAAGAGACCCAGCAGCCATCACAGGAAATTTCGTGATGGCTTAATGCATTAAAAGTCCCAGGACATATACCTGGTGATTAATGATGATTTAAATGGGAAAATGACATATAAAAATATGGATTGAATATTGGTACATTGCTTTTATTTTCCATTACATTTACATTCTCTTTTCAAGAGAATTTTCCTCAACCATAACCTAAATTTTCATCACCTGTAAATAACTGATTTATACAGTTTA
Organism: Octodon degus; assembly: GCF_000260255.1. NCBI lineage: Eukaryota > Metazoa > Chordata > Mammalia > Rodentia > Octodontidae > Octodon > Octodon degus. The sequence goes on from NW_004524679.1 coordinate 9,409,328, forward strand.
CCTTTTTTTAAAAACCTCTCAGAAAGTACCAAAAATATATTAAATATAATGGTCAATACTTGTGAAAGATTTATGTTACCATTCTAAAATTCTACTGCACAACAACTTCTAAATCCTTCCTATGTAACGTTTATCCCTGCTCTTAAAATCTGTATATTCTTGCCCCTTAAAACCACACTTACTACTGGACTATATTTGAATATTTTGCTGAGTTTATGAACCTACAATATTTAAATGAAAAAATGGAATACCCATATCTGACGAAACTAAAAAAAAGGGGGGGATACAAATGAAGGTCCATTTTGTATCTGTATATACAAAAGAGTTAGAATAGATATACAGGTACTTTCTCTTAACTCAGTGAGAAGAAAGATTTGTACTAATAGTGTTTGGGGACAGGATATCATGTCTCCATCTTGTACTATGAATAACCACTAAGAAGACAACAATGGGCAATGTTTTAATAATCAGGTTTGAAACTGTCTCATTGCTATTTGTTTCTCAATAAAATTATGTAAAACACAGTATTAAAATAAGAAAAATTAAAGTGACATAGAATTTCAACTAAAAATATAAAATACATCTACACACAGATAGTTGAAACAAAGTGTACCTAAGTTGCACTGGTATTTAGATTGACCATCAATCTAAAAATTGAGCATGATTTGAAAACATCATTGTCTTGGCATGTTTGCTTACAACTTTAATGCCATAATGCTAGAGAACAAGGCAGGAAGAACATTTTGAGTTCAAGTCCAGTTTGAACTGCACAGTGAGACTCTGTTTCAAAAGGACAAAAAGAAAATCTGTACTTATAAGATATATATTTTGTGCCAGGGTGATGGCTCAGTAGAATAAGCACTTCCCTGGCAAACAAGGGCCTGAGTTCAAGCCCCCATCCTATATATATATATATATGATTGAGGTAGCTTTTTGTGTTTGAACATTGATTTTTTAATTGAATAGGATTTGAACTATAAAATGCATTGTGCCTGGTTTGCCTGAAATAGCCTATGAATAATTACTCTACAATTTGTTCTACAGTAGTCTTTATTTTGAATTTTATTTTGAATCCAATTTTTATTAATTCCTATTTTGTCTGTATTTTAGGGAAAGGTCTACAGGGTGTTCAAGGTCTCTATACCTGATCAGACTCACAGTGATTCTCCTGTTTACAGCCTCACAAGTGCTGGGATTACAGGTGTACACCACCATGCCCAGTCTCAATTTCCCTCTCAGCGCCCCCCAGAAGCAGGTCTGACTTGGCAAGCCCGAGGATCCAACCCCGGCCCCTGTACATGCTTGCAGGTGCTTTAATCCACTGAGCTATTTGGCCAGTCCTGGTAATTCCTATCTTTCCTAGACATCAGTTGTTTCATTTAATTTGTGCTGTTGTTGGTAAATATGTAAACAGTTACAAGATTTTGAAGAAGACTGACAGCACATACGATTTTTTAACAATATTTATACCAGATATATGCACAATTCCCACTTCTTAGGTTCTACTCAATGAAATAGGGACAATCATATGTAAAATTGTGTTTATAAGTAGATATATGATAGCATTGTTTGTTAAACAAATTAATCATTAAAATGAACTTAAATATGCAACAATAAAAAAGGGATTTAACATTTCAACTATAACTGAAAGAACAGATTAATGGGTCCTAAATTCATTTTGGCAAAATGAAATGAATTGTGGTGATAGACAATGATGGCAATTGAACAATACAAGTGCACTCAATGCCAATGAAAAATACAAGTAAAATTATTGAGATTATAAATTTTGTTAAGTATGTTTTACAAAAATTTGAATACAGAATGAATTTCAGATTTAAGAAATAATCACTATTATGTTTGTTCCTCTGTGTGAAATGTGTTTCAGTCTACAGACCCAAGAAAGAAATCTGAGTCTGAGTATTCATGATACCCCTCCATTTTTCATTGCATCATATAAGAAAATGGTTTAATTCAATATCATATACACTTCATAAAACTCGAAATAGATTGTAAATACATATCAACTGAACTAAGTTACATGAAGTATTCAATGTGTGTGATTTTTAATAAGAGGGTATAATTGCAGCACTGTAAATTATGCTATACATTTTAATTGATTAATACAGAATATACAATGCATTCCACTTATGTAGGATCATTGTTGGACTTTAAAGTAAAAATCACCATAAAGAGATATCAAGCTAAACCATAAAGTATTTAAATTGTTCTATTGTTTATATTGTCTGTTTTTAAAACCCAGATTTTTTCACAGTAGAATATATGATTTTGTGTGCATCAATTTTGTTTTCTTTCAATTAATACTATTAGTACACCTTAGATATACATAATTATCACATTCATCATAGAGTATTTGTACTTATAAATAACATAGCTTTATGGCCACTTTTGGTTATTCCCTGTGTTCAATTCCACACATTTCCTCTCATTTAAATAAGTCTTGTTTCCATTTATACCTATTCCATTTTTTTCTTTTTCCCCTTTCCCTTCTCCTTCCTTTGTCCTCTCCCAATTTGAATATTTTGTTCATATTTCTCAATATATATTGTTCATTTTAGTCTTCATTTATTCTTTCAGATTCTCACATAATAGAAAGAATATTATATTTAAACATATTAGTCCAGATTACAACACTTAATTGTATGATTTCAAGGTACATCCATTTACCAAAATGTATCTCAAATATATCCTTTTACACAGTAATGCAATTATCTATTTAATTAAAAATCACATCTTTATCTATTTATTTCCTGAGGTATTTCAGGTTGCTGTTTGCATTTGGAGTTTTTTCTGAACACTTTAATGTGTTTCATTGATCTTCAAGTCAGGACCATGCTGTTTTATCATGGAAGTGTTGTAGAATAATTTTAAGTGAGGAATTGTTATGCCTCTGTCTTCCATTTTCTACTTACAGTAACTTTTATTGTTCTATGCATCTACTGGTTTCAAATGAATTTTGGAACTTTTAAAAATAATTCAGGGAAGGATGCAATTGAAATTTGTACTCAATCTGTATAACAATTTTGGAACTGTATTTTTTTTCCTATACAAGAATAGACTTTCTTACACAATGTTTTCGTTTTCTGGTAGTCTCATCACGCTATTTTCAGAGTGCTGTAGTTTTCAATGTAAAGGTCTTTTGGTCTTTTTCTAACTTCATTAGATATAATACTATGTATTTCATTTCCTTTGATGCTATTTTGAAGGATGTGCTTTCACTAATTGCACTCTCAGTGTTATATGTGTACAGGGATTCTATTAATTTTTGAGTGTTTAGTTTTTATGCAGCTATGCTACTGAATTCGGTTATTAAATCTGGGAGTATTGTTGGAGTTTTGGGGACTTTCTATGTAAATTATCATGATCTGCACATAATATTAATTTAACTTCTTCCTTTCTCTCCTTATCCCTTGATTTCTTTATAATATAGATAAAGAAATGTAATTTTTATGAATTTAGGGGTCTACAGGGAGTACGTACAGGGTCTCAGTATGTAGATTGGGCTCTTAGTGATTCTCCTGTTTACAGTCACCCAAGTGCAGGGACTACAGGTGTGCACCACCACAACCAGTGTTAATCACTGTCTCAGCACACCCTGAGGGCGGGGCCTAAACATTACTCCAGAATCAAAACCCAGCCACTGCGCTCTGCCTAAGCAGGTGCTTTAGTCTGCTGCACTATCTGTCTGGCACTTCATGTCTAATTTTTCTGGATAATGTTTCCAAAACTTTATTGAATGAGAGTAGTGATAGTGCACATCTTTGCCTTGTTCTTGATTTTAGAATTAAAGCTTTTGGATTTAGATCACTTAGTATGATGTCACGCATGAGATATTTCTTTTTTTCAATAATTTTATTGAGGGACTGAAGAGATGGCTCAGTGGAATAAGCACTTCCCTGGCAAGCGCAAGGGCCTGAGTTCAATCCCTGGTTCCGAAAAAAAAAAATTATTGAGAAATGAATAGAAATGAGACAGTTTCAAAACGGATTAGTAGGAGAGTTTCAATAATTAATACATTGCATATTGTTATCTTCTTAGGGGTTATTCATCATACATGATGACATGTCCAAATACTGTTAGCACAAATCTTTCTTCTCATTGAATTAAGAGAAAGTAGCTGTATATCTATCCTACTTTGTATATACAAACACAAACTGGTCATTCATTTATATCCCCTTTTTTATTTAGTTTTATCAGAGAAAAGTATTCCATTGTCATTTAAATATTGTAGGGGCTGGGGAGATGGCTGAGTGGAATAAGTGCTTCTCCGGC
>NW_004524679.1:9415588-9417583 GCF_000260255.1 Octodon degus
TCTGGGGGTTCCCGGAAGTCGGCAGAAATTCCTACTCGGCGGGAGGGGTGGGGCAGGTAGGGCGAAGTGGTGGGGTCGGCCCGAGGGGGTGGGAGAGGGTCCGGCCCACGCTGCGCCTGGGCTGGGACTGGTCCCGCCGGTGCAGGGTAGCAGGAAGCTCTCAAGGACATTAATTTTTTATATTAACTAGTATCCTTGTAGCTTTGTTGAATTTACTTATTTGCTTTGTTTTATGGAGGCATTGGTGTTTCTACAGATAAGATCATGTTATGTATCTATAAAGACCATTTTACTTCATAATTTTTCACTCAGATATACTTTATTCTTTTTCCAACTTTTGTGGCCTAGATTTTTATTAGTATGATGAATATAAGTGAAAAATTGAATATTCTTCTTTTATCATTTTCTTACAGGAAAGGTCTTCCGTTTTTCACTATTGAATATATAAGTGTGGGATTTTCATATATGTCCTTCATTGTATTGAGATAACATTCTCCTATGAACATTTTACTTGCTTTTATAGAGAAAGGGAGAGTTCTTGTGTTTTGTTTTGTTTTGTTTTGTTGTTAAGACAGGGTGTTTCTATGTAGTTCAGGCTGGTTTTGAACTCACCTTGTAGCCCAGGCTAACCTCAAACTCAATGACAATTCTCTTGTCTCAGCCTCCTGAGAGCAGATATGTCCAGCACTGAATGCTATTTTTCTTTAATTCAATAAAGATTTAATTAATAATACAAAAGGAATGTCTTTTTGTGTTGTTTGTTTGTTTAAACTAGGGTTTCCCTAAGCAGTTCAGGATAGCATTGAACTCACTAATTATATGAGACTAGCCTCCAACACAAGAGGATCTTCTTGCCTCAGTCTCCTTTATACTGGGAAAAGAGGTGTGGGAGACTACTCCCAGCCAAAGGAAAAGTCAAATGTCAAACATTCTTTTCTTTTCAAATCTCTTTGATTTTTATTTATATAAATAATGCTACATATTTAAAGGGTACTTTGTGACAATTACATAAATGTATATTTCCTTACATATTTATCATTTCTTTAGATTGGCAAACTTTAAACATCCCTCTATTTCTTCATATAACATAATTAAATTTTAACTATAACCACACTACAATGCTGTATAATATTTGAATTAATTCCTCTTACGGAATTAAATATCCATCAAATATCCATTATTTGAGTTATCATTGTCTGCCTGTATCCTGCACTTCCCCTCTGGTAATCACTATTCTACTATTTAATGCAGGCAACCTTTTGAACTTATTGATAAGCACAGGAACACAGTATGAATTATTCCTGATTTTTTGCACTTAACATATTCTTCTCCAGTCCAATAGATTTTCATACAAATATCAGTATTTAATTATTTATATAGTTGAATTCTATTGTGTAGCTCAATACCACTTTTTCTTTGTTTTTTCATCTGCTATTGGACAACTCTGATGTTTTCGTATTCTACATACTATAAGTACTATCAAAGTAAATGTGGGAATTCAGGTGACTTTGGTCTGCCAATTTCATTTTATTTTAATATATACACTGAAGTGGGGTAGTATATCATGCTAGTTGTTTTTCTTTGAGGAACGTCCCTAATATTTTCTATAATGACAGTAATAATTCATGTTTATGGCATCCAAGAAAAGTAGTGTTTTCTCTAACTCCTTGCCAACATTGTTTTTTTTTTTTTCTTACTCTTTTTTCATGGTATCCATTCCAACCCTGGAGAAACATGTATTTCATTGTAATTTTACATTGTGCTTCCATGAAGGCAAGTGATGTTGAGCATTTTTTTGGTGTACTAATTGACCACTTGTATATTTTCTGTTGCAAACCAATTTTTTTTACATTTTTATTCATTTTAATGAGAAAAAAGATGAAATAGCAATGAAATAGTTTAAAAATGATGAGTAAGATGTATACAAAACTAATACTTTGCATATTGTTGACTTTGTAGTAGTTATTCAGAGGACAAGACGCAGACATGCTATCT
>NW_004524679.1:9417683-9425467 GCF_000260255.1 Octodon degus
CAAAATATTCCAATATAGTCCAGTAGTCTATAATACTAGTGGGGCATTCACAGGACTGGCAATATCAAAATTGTTGACCTGAGCCCTTTACAGCCCAGCATACTAACATGGCTTCACCCCTTATACCTCGTTTTTTTAACTTTCTGATGGATGGTTAACACCAGGACAAAGCAAGACCTAATTAACAAGAAATGTAACTTTTGTATCTGACCATGTCAATCAAGTCCCCTCAGGATTTATCCTGAATCCCTGTACCGCAGTTTGTAGATCTTTTGTCATTGTCAGCTATGTGGGTGGGTCATGGCCATTGCTTGACCAATTTGCTGTCTGTGAAAGACTGAGAGAATGTTTTCTTTCCATATGATTCTCCTTAGGCACACTCTACATCATCAATCACTTTCCTCTGTGGCCCCATAATCTCCTTCATCAGAAAATTTGGTACACAACTGAGTTACATGATGTTATAGCATAAGTTCTCCTATGTCCTAAGTCTTCACATATATGGCTTTTATCAGATCAAGGTAAAGATGATCGATTCCAATTTTCTGTAGCATTTTTACCATGAGATAGCGTTTGATTTTTCTCTTGCTTTTCTGAATATGTTGAGAGAATCATATGCTTTTTGTCCTTGGCTATATTAAAATGGTGTATTACATTTATTGATTTACATATGTTTTAATTTTCTTTTAAATGAATTAGGAAAACAAAACAACAGAAAACAGTAAAAATGATACAGAATTTCAAAACAAGGTGATAGGAAATTAACAGTGGTGGTTACATTATATATTTTAGCTTCAAATAATGGCTCAGATTGCCTTATATAGCTAAGCATTAACTGTTCCTTTCAATAAACCAGGAGATTAGTAGTAAAATTGTCTTAACTATTTTTTTCTTTTCCACAGTTCTAATTCTTCTTTCTTTGTAAAGATAACAGTGAAACCAAGTTACAAAGTGGATTATTATGACAGCTATAATAGTTGATACAATGTATTTTTTTCCTAGTAGTTATTCAGAGTAGAAAATACAGGCATAATATCCTGCCTATAAGGTATTATAAAATTATTTTAATGAAATAAGAGAAATTGGCTGTATCTTAACTATCTTAAATATTCATATAATATGTCTATTCTTCCTTTTGAAATTTCTCCTATTCCCATCACAGTTTTGTGTTTCTTTTGAACAGTTTCATCCCAATTAACAATACCTATTGTACATTTAAGATCTTATTTAATTGTTCAGTTTTTTTTTTCATAATATTGAGACAATACAATATCTTTAGTTGTGGGTCTGATTTAACTTATACAAATGTTCTCAAGTTTCATGCATTTTCCTGCAAGAGAAAACTCTATCTTATCTTTTTTATGGCTAAGTAGTGTACCATTAGATTAAAACATCCTACATATTTTTTATCCATTAATATGTTGAAGGACATTTGAGTTGCTTCCAAGGTTAAGCTATTACAGATTGTGCTGCTATAAACATGGTTGCATATATATCACGGAGGTATGATGATTTTAGTTCTTGTAAGAAGATAACCAGAAAGGAAAAAATAGGTTGAAAGGGACCTTCAATCCCAGTTTTTTTTTAAGGAATTTCCACATGATTTCTGTAATGATTGTACAAGTCTACACTTCCATGATGTAGAAAGGTTCGCGTCTCTACATAAGCCGTCCAGCATTTATCAGTTGATTTTTTAGTGATAGTTATTTTTTTCTGGGGTGGGATAGAATCTCAGTGTTGCTTCAATTTGCATCTATCACATGACCATTGCTATTGAATAGTTTTCCTGTACTTATTCTCTGCTTGCATTTATTCATCTGAGAAGTACCTGTTCCTCTCAGATGACAACTTTTGGGTTGGGTCTTTGAATCTGGTGCCTCTGAAGTTTTCAATTCTTCATATGCTCTGTAAATAAGTTGTTTGTCAGCAACTGGATATATTTTTTTCCTACTCTGTCAGTTTTTTTTTTTACTTTGTTGGTGACTTATTTTCTTTTACAAAAGCTTTTTAATAAGGTGAGATCCCACTTGTTGATTCATCATAGTATTTGTTTTGCAATCTGATTTTGGTTCATGAAGTCTCTGAGACACACCTATGTTGTAGGACTTCTACATACATTTTTCCATTAAATTTAGTATTTCTTTCTTAACATTTAGATTCTTGATGGACTTTTGACTTTAGTTTAGTGCATGGTGATAGATATGGGCTTAGTTTTGTCTACAGCATGTGGAAAGACTGTTGTTCCAACACCACGTATTAAAAAACAAATAGCAACAAAAAAGACCTATCTTTTGGGCCTCGAATGTAGCTCAGTGGCACAGTTCCTGCTTGGAAAGCACAAAATCATGAGTTTAATTCCAAGAGAGATAGGGAGGCAATATGGGGATGGAGAAAGGGAAAGATAAGCAAAAAGGATCAAAATGCAAACTGTACATGGACCAGTTCTCCAAGATAAATGCATGTGTTATGTATTGCAGATATAGTTATTGATGATTTACTGTACTGTTTGCTGTTATCTTATGAAAGATTGTTACATCTATGTTCACTATGGAGATTGGTTATAGTTTTCTTTTATGATTGGGTATTTTTCTAATTTTGGAATCAGGGTAAATTTTGCATCTGCCAAAGTCTCTGGAAGTACTGCTTCCATTTCATTTTCCTTAAAGTGTTTCAGACTAGTGGCATTAGATTTTCTCCAAATTATTTTAGAATTCCACAGTGAATCCATCAGATCCTGGCCTTCTATTTAATGGCAAATATTTAACTATGTTTTCAATTTCATTGGCTATTATGAGTTTATTCATAATTTCTATATCTGCCCGATTTGTTTTTGGTAATCCAATTGCATGTAATGTTGTGGAACTGTCCTGCTACAAGGTTGTATATGGTTAGATTTCTGGACTTATGTGTAAACATACATATTATATAATTCTTTATGCCTATTTTCAAAATATATTTTATTTTTTACATATTTTTCATCATATTCTGTAGGGACTTAAACACATCAATACTTGATAAAAAAATTCCTGTTCCACGTTATGCCTAAGATCTATCCATTTTTGAGAATGAGGTGTTAAATTTCTCCACTACAATTGTGTTAGTGCTTATTTCGTTTCATTTTATGTAGTTGGGTGCATAAATATCTAAGATTTTTCCTCTTGTTCTTGGAGATTTCTGTTAACTAATGTGTATTGATCCTCTTTGTCTCTTTTCATCAGTGTTGGCTTAAAATTTGCATTTTATTTGTTATATTTCAATTTTATATTTTTATGCTCAATGGTTAAGACCAAGATAAAGCAAGACCTATTTAACAAGATTTGTAGCTTTTGTATCTGATAAGGTCAGTCAAATCCCCTCAGAATTTATCCTGAGGCCTTGTACCTCATTTTGTAGATCCTTTGTCAGTGTCAGCCATGTGGATGAGTCACGACCATGGCTTGACCAATTTGCTTTCTGTGAAAGACTGAGAGAATTTTTTCTCACCATGTGACTCTCTTTAGGCACACTCTACACCATCAATTAATTTCCTCTGTGGCCCCATTATCTCTTTGATCAGAAAATTTTTGATGCCACTGAGTTAAATGATGTTACAGTACAGGCGCTCTTATATCCTGATTCTTCACTGACCTTGAATTTCTAAGGCCAAAATATTGGATGTCCTTTAACCCTTCTTTTCTCTAAATTTTGTCTGTAATGTTAGGTTGTTAACCTTCCAGAGGAGAAACTTAATGATGTTTTTACCCTATAACATAGGCAGCTGAGTTTACCTTCACTATCTGTCTGAATATCAAACATCTTAGACATAACATGGAAGAAAAAAATTAAAATTTAAAAATTGGAATAAATAATTACATATTTTTACACAGAACTTGAGAAATCTAACCATGTCCATCCTTGTAGCAGGACAGTAGTATGACATGTTTTTCTTGTCTGTTTTAATTTATTACCTTTTTTTCATTGTTATTGTTTTTGCTTTTGTTCATTTTTACTGGTAATTGAACTCAGAAACTTGGGCTTGTCAAGCAGGAACTTGTGCCACTGAGCCATATCCTCAGCCCTGTATTATTATCTTAGTCTTAATTTCATTAATATCTGCTGTGATTTTTATGATTTCCAATCTTTTACTTTCTTTGAGTTCAATTTTCCTTTCTTTTCCCGATAGCTTGTTGCTCACCATTTGGCTGTACATTTGAGCTCACTCTGGTTTTGCCATGTGCCATTTCACACTATTTGCTGCCCTTGTAGCACTACTGCATCTCATATATTGAAGTACACTTTTATTGGCAGTATCATTTATTTGTAGAAACTGTATATGCTTTTCTGATGAAGTTTTGGTCAAAAGGGTGTTAATTTTCACATGTTCATGTGGGTATTCTTGCCATTGATTACCAATTTCATTGCATTGTGATCAGATTATATTCATGGTATATTTTAAATACTTCACATTTACTTACCATATTGTATATGTCAATATGAGTTCTATTTTGGATAAAGTTCTATATGTAGCTGAGAAAAATATGTATTTTGATGTTATAGGTTAGAACATTCTGTGCCTATCTATTAAACTCAGTTCATCAAAAGTTTGGTAATTCCCTTCTTATTCATGTCTAGTTGGTGTGATAATTTGGGACAGTGTGTTATTGAGGTTCCTTGCTGTAGTTATATTAGTGCTTACTTGAATTTTTTATTCATTAATGTATTTTTATGTAATTGGATGCACTGATATTTGGTCCATATATATTGTCATTTCTAACTCTTCTTCTTGGATTTCTTTCTTAAATGTGTAGTGACCTTGTCTGTCTTGATCCAACTTATCTTGAAGTCTACTTTCTTTGCAATTAGAATAGTTAACCCAGAATTTTTTTCTAGGGTCCTGTAATATAGCATATTTTTTCCATCCTTTGATTTCAATCTATGAATTTACTTTTAAGTTAAATATGCTTTTGTTAGACCTTTATTCTGTATCTATTCTTGCAATCTATTTCCTTTGTTTGAGGAACTGAGAAAATTTACATTGATGACTATAATTGATATGTATTAACTTATCCTTGCTGTATTATTTTCCCGTTGTTAGTTCCTTTTCTATCCTTTACATTTAGTTCCTTGCCTTGTCTGGTGCATTCTTTGTACTGTGTCTTCATTGCTCTTTCTAGAATATGCTTCTGAATGTTTTGGAGTGCTGGTTTGTGGTAAAGAATTTCGTTAGATCTTCTGTATCATGGAAGTATCTGACTTTTCCTTCAATTTTAGGATACAATTTCTCAGGGTGTATCAAACTGAGTTGCAGTTTGTATACTTTTAGGGCTTCTAATACATCACTCCAAGCTCTCATTGACTTAATCTTGTATTGAGGTGTCTCATGTGATTCTGATAGAGTCTCTTTTATAGGTGATTTTTTTTTCTTTTTTCTAACAGCTTTTAATATTCTGATCTTGTGTGGAATATCTGGATTCTTTGTGTGTGTGTGTGTGTGTGTGTGTGTGTGTGTGTGTGTGTGTGTTTCTGATCATGTCTAACTGGATTTCTATATTTGACATTTACCTGTATGCCTATTTTTCCCACTGGTGGGAAGTTTTCTGACATTACCTGTATGAGTAAGTTTTTATGCACTTATGTCCTGATTTTTTAGTGATTCTGATTAATCTTATTTTTTAGCATCTAGCAGCTGTTAATCATGGTTTTCATGGTCCTTTGTTATTTTTAATTCTTTCTTTGGATAATCCCTAACCACCAACCTGTATTCTAGATATGATATTCTGTCCTCACCATGTATGATTCTGCTGCATATATATTAAATAGAATTTTTAATGTACTGTGTGTATAGTTGAATATTTTCTGAACTCAATTTCTTTCCTATGTGGGACATTATGATTTTCATCATTTTCCTAAACTCTTGTACCTTTATGTGCCTTTAGTCTAGGTTCACTAAACATACCCTTCATTACTATCAAACTCTCTTTATTTTTTTTTGTGATACCAGGGATTTAATTCAGGACCCTGTGCTTGCCAGGCAAGCATTTATTCTACTGAACTAACTCCCCAGCTCCCTCTTTATTTATCTAATAGATTAATTTTTTATTTAAACTTCTCTAGAGCCTCAGTTATCTCCTTTGTTACTTCTTCTGCTACCATTTTATAAAGTTCAGGTGGGTAGTTTTTGTTTTCCTCCATCTCACTTTCCCATAGACTTGTCCTTAGCAATCTGAATGTCTGGTGTTTCATCTTGCTTCAACGCCTTGATATTCTAATTTTCATAAATTTGCTTTATGTGTTATTTCTTATAAATTGCTTATGTTAGGTAACTTTATGACTAGTACATAAATGACTACTTTTCTCACATGTGTTTTACTTGTAATTGGGATTTGGCTTTTGAGTGCATTGCCAAATCTTACCTTTTCAATTCTTTACACTTGAGAATTTGCTGCCTCTTCAATTTAGCACCCAGCTATTTGGTCTTAGACTATAGAATTAACTATGATCCTAGACAATCTTGGCACTGGAGTATAAAGAAGAACAACTGATCAGAATAACTATGACATTTTGACTCAAGTAGTACAATGGGTTATATACATAGCACAAAGTGTATAGCACAGAGACCAACAAACTGTGGTGGCTATTATCTTGCAACCTTTAATCATAAGAACAAAGTTTATAGTTATATAATGAAACTTAAACAAATCAAGAAATTAATATGGTGAACTTCTCCTCAGTAGAAATATTTTAACTTCTGAGGAAGAAATTTAAATGGAATAAGAGGAAACAATGCACAAATTGATGAAGACAAAAAGATCAGAAGTGAGGCTAAGGGGCAAAGGAAGATTACTGAGGCTTCAGGAAGCTGGTAAGAAAGACACAAGACAAATGAAGGACAGTACAAGAGAACAAAACAAACTTAAAATACAACTGAAAACAATATTTACACTTATGAAAAAAATTAAGACAAAAAACTGGTAGAAGAACGTAAACCAAAAGAACAAAGCAAAAAGCAAAATTAAAAACCAAAACCAAAAAGAAATTGTTCTTTTGACTTCAAGGTTTTCATCTTCTGAGATCTACAGTTCTCTACTAGTGTCCAAGTTAGGGTCCACATCAGTTCTGGGAAATCCCAGTAAATTTGCACTAGGATTAGGGAAAAGTGTTGGGTAAACAATCCCAGCAAGCCTGCAGTAAGGAGAGTGGTTGGAAGCCCACAATTTCTGTACTTTAAACTCTGCAGTATTTCAGAGTGATCCTTGCTTCCAGCTATGGAGCTGGGCTATAAGTCTTTGGCCAGAGAGTACTAGACGTCCCTTGGGAGCTCATCCATGTCTCCCCATCCTGGACATCTCTGTCACTATTGTTAATTCAATTTCTGTATGACTTCAGCACTGGAAGACCCAAAGAAAAGAGAATCCATGGCTGTCCCAAGTCCTGAGTTCACCGAGACCTTCCCTGAAAAAGACTTGTATAAGCACTCTATCCAGGGACTATTACTATCCCTGCACATTATTCGCTCAGTGGCACCACTCAGCCTCTTTTGCGCCACTACATTGTTGTCTTTCTTTTCTCATACAGGGAACTGGGGGCCAGTGTATGGGAGAAAAATTCGCTCCATTGCTCTGTGCTGTGGTTCATTTCCTCTCTTTTCAATTTCTTTGCAGGGTCTAATATTTCTTTTATAACACTTTGGGGTTCCAAGTATCCATCTCCCTCCTTCTATTCCCCAAGTTGTCATTTTCTATTATCTGGAAAAGTTGATCTGTGGCTTCTTGACACTTCCATTTTTCTCAGAAGTCTCTGATTTT
>NW_004524679.1:9425712-9426450 GCF_000260255.1 Octodon degus
TTCTTTCTTTCTTCAATTTTTTATTTCTTTTTCTTTCTTTTTTGCTTTTCTTTTTTATTTCGTAGTAAGGAAGGTTGGCATAAGATCAACTTTTATTTTGTATTTTTGTGGAAGGTTCTATAGTGTATTCAGGGTCTCAAAGCTAGATTGGACTCATAATGGTCTGCCTTTTTACAACCTCCCAAGAGCTGTATTATAAGCATGCACCACCATGCCCAGTCTCAGTTGCTATTTCATTACGCCCCAGGGCAGGACCAGCACGGCAGGCCTGAGGATCAAACCCTGCCCCTGAGCCTGCTTGCAGGCGCTTTAATCCCCTGAGCTATTTGGCCCATCCAAGATGAAAATTTAAACCATGTTAAGACTACAAAGATATATTCTTTAACAGTCTCTGGAAATTTTACATACATGGCCCCATTTAATGATTTCTCCATCTTTCAGGTGCTGACAATCACCATTGTAAATCAGGTAATAGTATTTCATTATTCTAAATCACTCATGTTGGGGCCGGGGAGTTAGCTCAGCAGAATGAGCGCTTGCCTGGCAAGCGCAAGGGCCTGAGTTCAATCCCAGGTTCTGAAAAGAAATAAAATAATAAAATAAATAAATAATCACTCATGTACCTACAGTCATTTAATGTGTGTCCCTTTGTGACTAGTATATTTACTTATAATAATTATACTTGTTTCCACAAACTTAAAGCACAACTTATTTCTCTTTTTGGTATGTATAATATTA
>NW_004524679.1:9433245-9451664 GCF_000260255.1 Octodon degus
TTTTTTCCCAACAAAACTGTCCTTTATTTACACTTTTGTGAAGTTAGTAATGCATGACACTAGGTTAAATAGTAGCTGATAGCTAACCATAACCAGACAGTATGATCATTTTAGGACTGAGGTAGCTTGTTTGCTTTAGGCACCAGGCCAAGTGCCACCTACATATATTTGATTGATTTCCTAGCTTCATGTCTCCCAATATATCCCCCTTTTTTGTTTTGTTTTTTCAGAGAAGAATTTTCCACTAGTTAGAGAAGCTGGACTTTCTCTTTATGCAGAACTGGGGATTGAACTCAGGCCCTTGAGCTTGCCAGACAAGTACTTATTCTACTGAGTTATCTCCCCGGCCCCTAGAAGAAGTCTTTAAAGTACTTTTTCATACTTGATGCCAGTCCAAATATTGGAGGTGCTTGAAGTCAGCAAAATAACCCAATATAGTGCAATAGCCCATAATAGTAGTGAGTTATCAGCACAAATGGCAAATGTCTGGTTTTTTTCTTTGTTTTTATTAAATGTATTGAGAATCAAATAGCAATGAAACAGTTTCAACCCTGATTAATAGGACAGTTGCAATAATTAATACATTGCATATTGTCTTTGCAGTGGTTATTAATAGTACAAGATGCAGAGATAATATCCTGTCCAAACACTGCTAGTACAAATCTTTCTTCTCATTGAATTAAGAGAATGTAGCTGTATATCTATCCTATTTTGTACATACAGATACAAAGTGGTCCTTCATTTATATCCCCTTTTTTGTTTAGTTTTATCAGATATGTATATTCCACTACCATTTAAGTACTATAGGTGCATGAATTCACCACAACAATCCAATGGAGTCCAGTAGTTCATAATAGTAAGGGGTTATATGTAGGACTGCAAATGTTGGAAGTTGTTGACCTGAGCCTTTTACATTTCAACATATTAATATGGCTTTACTTTTTATACCTCATTTTTATACTTTTCTGCTGGATGGTTAAGACCAAGATAAAGCATGACCTATATAACAAGAAATGCAACTTTTGTATCTGACAAGGTCAATAAAATCCCCTCAGGATTTACCCCGAAACCCTGTACCTTGTTTTCTTGAACATTTTACAGCTCAGTATGTTAATATATCTCTACTTTTATACCTACATGGTTACCACTTTTTGCTAAATGGTTAAAACTAAGTTAAAGCAATAATTAATAATTAAAATGTAACTTTTATATCTGACAGTGTCACTCAAATCCCTTCAGTATTTATGCTGTAAGCATATACAGCACCTGGTTGATCTTTTGTCAGTGTCAGCCATTTGGATGAGTCATGGCCATTGTTTGACAAATTGCTTTCTGTGAAAGCCTGAGAGAATGTTTTCTCTCTAGATGACTCTCATTGGCCACACTCCACATTATTGATCACTTTCCTCTATGCTCCCATAATCTCCTTGATCAGGAAATTTTGGGCACCACTGAGTTATAGGATCTCACAGCAGAGTTTCACTTATGTCCTGAGTCCTCACTGACCTTGAAGGACTAGGACCAAAATATTGGCTATCCTTTTAACCCCCTATTTCTATAACTTTTGGTCTGCAAACTTTAGCTGTTGAAAGTCCAGTAGACATGCTTGATGATATTATTACACTGTAACACAGGCTGGTGAGCTTAACATGACCATCTGTCTGAATTTCAAATGCCTTAGACGTAACATGGAACTGCTATTTTCCTGCAACCACAAATACTGTAAAATTCATTTCCCTATGGAATTTGAAAAAAAAAAACGATTACACACTTTTACACAGAAATTTAGAAAACAAACCATATAAATATTTGTAGGAGGAAAATCCTATGACATTTTTTCTTGTTCGTTTAATTTTATTATCTTCTTTGAAAAATACCTCAAATACAGTATAATAATTGAAATGACATTAGAAGCAGTATGCACTTAGAAGGCCAAAATGATGATTATTTCAAGCATTGATTAATATTACACAATGCTATCCTCAATATAGTTGTTGAGGTCACAGATATCAGCATATAAAGTTAGGGTGAGAAGTCTTCCCATTACCTATTATTTTCAAAAACCTGAAGAACATTCATAAAATCATTTTGTTAATCATCTTGTTCTAATAAATGTAGGGTTTTGCCCCTACCATATTTCCTAAATTTTCTCATTTCTTTCTTGTCATTGTTTAAACCTTAAATGCTCACTTTCAGTTTAACTGTGTTATAACTTTCAATTTTTATTTCTTCCTTTGAGTTGTTACACTAGGGAGACTATACAATATTTAAACATGTGAGTTTGATTTATTTCACTTATAAGAATATCTTCACATTGCCCCCATTTATATATGAATGTTTCGAGTATATTTCTCATTATAGTTAAGTAATACTCCATTGTATTTTTTTTTAAAAAAAAAAACCACATCTTTTTCATCCATTTCTCAGGTCAGGAACATTTTGGAAGTTTCCAAAATTTAGTCTTCAAAATTTTGCTGCTATAAACATCGTCACAGATATATCATTATGATATGCTGTTTTCACTTCTTTTGGGAAAATTCCCAGAAGGGGGATAGCTGGATTGAATAGGATGTCCAGTTGTAGACTTTTGATTAGTGTCCACACTGATTTCCAAAATGGTTGCTCCAGACTACAATCCCACTAGCAGTGGAGAGGGGTTCCTTTTCCCTATAGTCTCTCCAACATTTCTTGTTGGTTGATTTCTTTATGATAGCCATTCTTTCTGGGGTGAGATGATATATCAATGTAGTTTTATTTTGAAGTTCACCAATCTGGATAGTGATGTGGAACATTTTTTCAAGTATTTTATTTGCTTCTTGTATTTCTTGCTATGAGAAGGGTGTGTTCATCTCAGATGTCCTTTTTTGGATTGGATCTTTGAATTTAGTGGGTCCTAATGTGTTTTGAATTTTTATAAATTCCAGATAGATAATCTTTGTCTGAGTGTTATTAGTTAAGATATTTTTCCAAATTTGTGTGTTTTCTTAACACTCTGTTGGTTATTTCTTTTTAAGTATAACAACTTTTAATAAGAGGAGGTCCCCTGAATTCTTTCAAGTATTTCTGCTGCTGTTTGATTTTGTTCATGAACTGTTTGCCTGCCTACGTCTTCAAGAGTTCATCCTACTTTCTCTCCATGAGATTTAGTGTTTCTTTTCCAATGTTTAGATCTTTAATGCATTTTGAATTTAGTTTAGTGCATGATGATAGACCTGGTTCAACTTTTATTTTTCATCATGTAGAGAGCCAGATTTTCTAGCACCATTTGTTAAAGAGGCTATTCCAGTAAGCATGTTTGGCCTATTTGTTGAATATAAGATAGATGAATGTGTTTGTACTTGTATCTGTTTCTTCTAATCTATTCCATTGTTCCTCAGGTCTATTTCTTTGCCAACACCATGCTGATTTTATCACAGTGGCTTTGTGGTATAATTTCAAGTCAGGAATTGTCAAGCCTCACGCCTTGCCTTTGTAATTCTGTCTTTCCTAGAATTATCCTTGCTACTCTAGGTTTTTCAAGTAAATTTTAGGAATGATTTTTACTAGATCCTTATTGTATGTTCTTGCTATGTTCATAGTTATTGAGTTAAATCTGTATAACAATTTTTTGTAATATTGCCATCCTCAAAATGTTGGCTCTTCCTATCCAGTAGCACGGGATATCTTTCCATTTTCTGAAATCCTCTGCTCTCTTTTCAGAGTACTATAATTTTCATTGAATAGATCTTTTACTTCTTTAGTTAGATTAATTGCTAAGTCTTTCATTTACTGTGGTACTATTGTAAAAGTTATTGTTTATCTAATTTCTTTCTCAGTGTGTTTGTTATCTATGTGGTGGAATGTTACTGACTTTTTGTATTGGCTTTGTGTCCCACTATGCTACTGAATTTCTGTATTAATTCTAGTAGCTTCTTGGTGGAGTTATTTGGATCTTCCAAGTAGAGAATCATGACATCTGCAAGTACTCGGTTTATCTTCTTTACCTATTCTTAGTCCTTTTTATTTCTCTGTCTTGTTTAATGGCTCTAGCTAATGTTTTCAGAAATATATTGAGTAGGAATGGTGAAGAAGATGTCCTTGTCGTGTACCTGATCTGCGAGTAAAAGATTTCAGTTTTCCCCATTTAGAATTATGTTAGCAGTTGGATTGTCATAGATAGCTTTTAGCAGATTGAAGTGGAGGCCATCTATCTTAATTTTCTGTAGGACTTTGAACATGAGTGAGTGTTGGAATTTGTCACAGCATTTTCTGCATCATTTGAGATGACCATGTGGTTTTTGGATTTAGCAGTATTGATATAGTGTATTACATATATAGATTTGTATATATTGAAACATCCTTGCATCCCTGGGATGAATCCTACCTGGTCATGGTGTATAAACTTATTGATGATTTGCTGTATTCTATTTAGTAGTATTTTATTGAGGATTTTGGCATCTATATTCATGAGGGAGATTGGCCTGTAGTTCTCTTTTAGTTGCATCTTTCTCTGGTTTTGGTATTTGTGTAATACATGCCTTGAGGAATGATTTTAGAAGAATTATTTCCTTTTTAAATTTCATTGAAGATTTTGAAGAGTACTGGGTTTGTATCTTGTGAAAATTTCTTTCAGAATTCTGTGAATCTATAAGGAACTGAACTTTTCTTTCTTGGTAAGTTTTTTTGAATTCCACTGTATGTTATGGAGTTATTTAGAGTGCTTATATCTTCTTGATCATATTTTGATAATTTGTTGCTTTCTAGTTATCTGTCCATTCCTTCTGTGTCCTCAGTTCTGTGAGAGTAAAGATTCCCAGAATACCTATTGATTATCTGAATTTCCACAGATTCTGTGACAGTTTCACCTTTTTTATTCCTTATTGCATGTATTTGAATTTTTCTTTCCTCTTTTCATTGAGGTTATCTAGGGGAATATCAATCTTATTTAATATTTCAAAGAACTAGCTTTCTGATTTGTTAATTCTATGTTTTGAATCCTTTGTCTGGATTGCACTGATTTCTGCTTTAATTTTTATAATTTCTTCCAGTCTTTGGGTATTGTTTCCTCTTCTTTTTCTAGACGCTTGAGATGCATCATTAGAGTACTATTATTTCCTGTTCTGTTTACCTAATATGTGAATTCACAATTATAAATTTCCCTGTAACAACTGCTTTTGTTGCATCCTATAAATTCTGAGAAGTTGTACTTAAATTTTCATAGAATTTTTGATATTTTTTATTTTCTTCCTTAATTTCATCTGTAACCCATTGGTTGCTGAGGAAGGTGTTGTTTAATTTCCATATGTTTGTGGGAGTTTTCTGTTTTCTTTTCTCATTTATTTCTAGTTTATTTTCTAGTTTCATTGAACTGTGGTCAGATAAGATGCATGGGATAATTTATGTTTTCTTGCATGTACTTAAGCATAAACAATGGACTATTATGTATTATATTTTAGAAAATGTCCCATTTGAAGCTGAAAAAAACATGTATTCAGCTGTGGTTGAGTGGAACACTGTATATGTCCACTAAGTCCATTTTTTCCAACTTCTGGTTCAGTTCTGCTTCTCCTTTGCTAATTTCTTTCTGCTAGACCTATATCTTTGGTCAGTTAAGGGGTTGCTAAGGGCTCCCGTTAAGATTATGGTATTTGATTTAGATTTTACACGTCCATTAAGATTTGTGTTATAGGGGGCTGGGGAGATAGCTCAGTAGAATAAGTGCTTGCCTGCCAAGTGCAAGGTCCTGAGTTTGATCCCTGGAATGGAAAGAAAAAAAAAGATTTGTCTTATACAGTTGTGTGTTAGCTCAGTTGATGTGTACATATTTATGACTGTTACCTCTTCCTCTTGTATTTTTGCCCTAACCAGTATGTAGTGGCCTTCTTTATTTCCTTTGATCATTCTTGGCTTGTAGTTCAGACTGCCTGTGATCAAAATTGCTACCCCTAATTTTTTCTGTGGTACTGAGGAATATAGTATTGTTTTTGATCCTTTGACTTTCAGCCTATAAGTTTCTTTATGATTTTAGTGTGTTACTTTTATAGAGTATATGGTTGGAGTTTGCTTCCTAATCTACTCTGCCATTGCATTTCTTTAATTGGAGGACATAGTCCATTTACACTGATGTTTATAAATGAGATGTATGGATTTATGATTGACGTGTTACTTATCTTCCTCTGAATGCCCCTTTTTTCTCCTGTGTTTGTTTGCCCTATTTGGTGGGTTCTTTCCATTATCATTCTTGGAATTGTGGTCATTTTGGTCCCTCTCTAGGATATCTTTTACTAGTCTGTGTAGATTTGGCTTTGTCATTATGAAATTCCTTTTTCTTAGTCACAGCAGTATTTCATTTCTCCATCACACTTGAAAGAGAGTTTGGCAGGGTATAGAAGTCTGGGCTGCAATTTGTTTTCTTGGAGGACTTGAAGTACTTTATTCTGTGCTCTTCTTGACTTGATGGTTTGTAAGGAGAAACCTGCCATCATTCTGATGGGTTTTCCTTTAAATATAATCTGTTTCTTTTTTCTCACGGTTTTTACCATATTTTTCTTGTGTTGGATTTCTGGGATATTTATTATTATATGTCTCTGTGTGTTTTTAATTGGGTTGATATTACTTGGCATTCTACATGCTTTGGTTAGGTGAATGTCAGATTGTTTCCTCATATTTTTGAAGTTTTCTGCTATTACTTTTGCTCATATACTTTTCATATCATTTGTATTGACTCCTTCTTTCTCATTGATTCCTATTAGTCTTACATTATTCATATTTACATTGTCTTTCAGATGTTGAACTATTTTTTCCTCCATCCTAGTTTTTTTAAAGAGCTCTTTGCTTGCCTTTTCACTAGCTGCAATGTTGTCTCCCAGCTCTGAAACTCTACCTTCACTTTCTTTCAATCATCTTCTCCAGCTTTTGATTCAGGTTTTTATTTTCATGTATGTCTTTCTGAATATGCTTCATGCATTTCGTTTCTTTCCTATATTTCTCATTCAAAAATTCCATCATTTTTCTATTCTCCTCTATTTTTTATCAGTATCTTGCTTTTGTTTTGCTGCTGTTCTCAGCTTCTTCCTTCTGCAGCAAGCCAGGTCTGGGTTGCAGCTTGAAAGGGATTGGGTGACTGTGCACAGAAAATCTCACACACATTTAGGGGCTGGGCTTTGGCTGGAAAAGGGATGCAGGGATCAGGCAAGCAGGTGTAAAGACAAAACATTTTAACTGCTTTCATGAAAGTGGTATCTTAGTTTGGAAAAAGTCCTAGAATAATGAAATTATGTATTATACTAATTGTCTTAAAAAGCATGTAATGCCTGATTTTATAATTTGAAAATATTGGAATTCTTAATAAAATATTAGAGAATGTTGTACTTCTTTATTGACAATATAGTACAAACCTCTTTTTATTAATAATTCTGTTGAAAGGTTCCTCATTTTGGTCTTTTTCTCACTTTTGGATGTATAATCAAATAAGTACACTCTAATATTGTTTCTAACTAATCTTACTAAAGTGCCTCAAGAATTATCACATAGAACATTAATTCTCAAGCATAGGATGCATTTTCTTCATGTATACAAAATAAATTTATCATCACTAACTATCTGAATAAAACATTCCTTAGACATAAAATGCAAGTGCTATTTTTCAACAACCATGAATGTTCTAAAATTCAAATCTCTACAGAATGTTTTTAAAGCAATTACACATTTTTACACAGATATTTAGAAATCAAATCATATACAACATTGTAGCAGGACAATCCTATGACAGTTTGTCTTTCTTGTCCCTCATTTACTTTTGCTAACATTTTTTTACATACATTTACTTTAAAGGGAGTATGACAATAATTGATATGACATTGGGAACAGTACAAATTTAGAAGACCAAGATGACAGGTATACAGCTTCTCTAACAGCAGTGGAACACCCAGGCCTGACAAAACAAAACAGGGAGATATAAATAAAGAACCATTTTATAGTGAAAAAAATATATACACAAAATAAGATAGATATACAGCTACTTTCTCTTAGTTCAATGGGAAGAAAGATTTGTACTAATAGTGTTTGGACAAGATATCATGTTTGCATCTTGTCCTCTGAATAACTACTAAGAAGAGAACAATATACAATGTATTAATTATTATAACAGTCCTACTAACTTGTTTCAAAACTGTTTCATTGCTATTTTCTCTCATTAAATGAATGAAAAATAAAATAATACTCACTTCTTCAAAGTAAACCTAGAAATGTCTATTTAGATCACATTCTTAATGTTAAATTGTTTTATCTTTCTTTTTATGAAAACATGAATCCAGCCCTAAGTCACAAAGGTTTTTTTTTTCCTTGTGATATTTTCTTCACCCAAACCAGTCTTCATACAGAAAGAACCAAGATTGCTTCCATAATGAAATCTCATATATAGTTCAGATTTTTATTTCAGAATACAATATTCTTACAATAAGGAAGATCCATATATTTGTAATTCTTCTTTTTCTCTACTCATGCTGACATATTATTGTCAACTATAAATATTTATAGGTGATCAGATGTGCTTAGAATGAAAGTTGTCTATGGTTGTTTTCTAATTCAAAACGTATCTCCCATCGAAGTTCTGACCAGGCCCAACCCTTCTTAGCTTCATGGATCAGATGATATTAGGCACATTCAGGGTGGTATGGCCATATATATGATAGTGCATGCCTGTAATCCCAGCACTCAGAAGGCTGAGGCAGGAGGATTGATGAGTTTGATACTAGCCTGGGCTACAAAGTGAGCTTAAGGCCAGCCTGAACTTCATAATAAGATCTCAACTCAAAAAGAAAAAAAAATGCATCTGAAATTCTAAAGACTAAAATATGGTTCACTGAACTGCATTAGAATTTGATTCAAGACTTTCATTGGATTTTAACATATTAATCATATTTGCATAAAATACAAACTTGCTTTTAGTATTTAAAAACTACAAGAAATATTCTACATTTAACATTTTCACTCCTAAGCCTTCTCAAAATAAATAGTAAAATGACTGAGAAATTATGGGTGAAATTATTATCTCTCTTCATACTAAAATTCTAACTAGAAAGAAGACTGAAATTCATTTATTTCAAATGATTTTAATATTACTGATCTTTTATCTGCATTTTTTTTTTGGTACTGGGGATTGAACTCAGGATCATGTGATTGCCAGGGAAGCGCTTATTCTACTGAGCTATCACCCCATCCCTGATGTATGTTTTTACACTATAGTTTATATTATCTGTATTGTAATGACCCCAAAATCTTTGGTAAATACAGAATTTTTGAAAATTTTTAAATGCATAATTTCTATAGAATTGTAGAGAAAAAAATAATTGTAGGACAAATATAAATCAGCTTGAGTATGGGCATTTAGGTGGTTACACCAACAAATGGAAATGTTAGTTAATGTTAGTGTTGAGACTGTGGAAATTATTCTTTTATATATATGATGTTATTTTAGTACACCACGTTCAAGAGATATTGCACCTTATTGGAAGCCTAAGTCTCTACTCAGGACATTCTTCACCATAATGACATTAAATTGACAAATCACATTGAAATTCATAATTATATGAAATGCATTTATCTTGCCATAGTTATTTCACCTATGGATATTAATTATGAATGTTGTATTGATTTTGTAGCTTTTGTCCTTTAACTGAAATTTTGTAACTGTGATTATGAAAGCATCTCAACATTTTTATCGTTTCACAGAACTAAATACCATCAAAACACATTTAATGTTTCTCCATCATTAAAACTTTAGTTTTACTGGAAAAAAACAAAAGAGCTCTGTCAGTTATACCCACTATCTGGGTATAATGCTATCATTATGCTGAGGATTAGTGCAGTAAGGATAAAGATCAAGCAGGATGGCTGTGGCCCTGTGTGTTATTTGACCATGTGATCTTTTAGCATTGGACCTGGAGCCCAGTACAATTGTTAACTTTGCCTTTCCAATGCACTGAGGAAAGTATGGGACCTTTCATCTTCTTCCCTTAACAAAAATGCTTTAGGAAATCATGTTTATAAAAAAGATGTATTCTTTCTCGCCTGGGCATAAACTCCTTTTATGACTTTATGAAAAGCAGCCTAGATGTTTAAAACATAATAAATACATATTTTGAAAGGAAAAATCTAAAATGAATATCGTGGGTGTGCGCGTGTGTGTATGCGCGTGCGCGCGCGAGCGGGTGTGTGTGTGTGTGTGTGTGTGTGTGTGTGTGTGTGTGTGATATCTTGGCATTGGCACAAGCAAGGGGGAAGTTACTCAGCACGGTGTGCCGGGTTTTCTCGTGCCCCGCCCGCCTTCCTCCAACCCCCAGCTACAGACCCTTGGTCTCTGGGTTGATCTGTCCTTCCGAAAGCGACCCTTGCTCATCAGTCCCCACTGGGCCTGCCAGCCGCGCCTGTTCTCTGCTGACTCCGCCCTGCGTCTGTCGGGACCCGCCTCGCGTCTGAGCTGACCCTCTGCGCGTCTGCCAGTCAGTCCCTCCGGACCTGCCGCCAGCCTCAGGCTGCAGAAATCACCGCGCCTCACTTGGTCCGTACCCAGTGGGCATCTTGGGTATCTGGGCGGTCTCCGGTTCCCCGCGCGTTTCTGCTTCTGTCTCTCTGTCTGATCTGCTGCCTGCAGCCTGCCTGCTGTCCCAGAGCACCAAGTGTCCAGTGTACCCTTTCGCTGACGCTGAGTGCCGAGCGGCCTTTTAGTAAGTTGGGAGCCCTCCGGGGAGCCGCCAGGCAGCCGGCGGAGGAATACATACTGGGCCCCTGCCCTTGTTGATACAATTATTTAAACCAACAGGAGCTCGAGGCCTATATTTATGAAAAAAAAAAAAGAAAGAAAGAAAGAAAGGAAAAAAGAAAAAAAAAAACGGTCGCGAGGCCTCAACAATGCTAGATAGATGTAGGAAGGCAGCCAGCTGCTTGATGATTTCATAAAATAAACGGGGAAAGAGTAATTGCATACCGAATACAGGTTTTTGAAACTGGTTTTAAAATCTGAACGGGTTAAAATTTTAAGTCCCTTTAAGGAGAACATACTCATTATGGGGTGCCTTTATGTCTAATGCGTTTGTTCTGAGCCTGCTGACCAGCTGTTTCTGAACTTCATTTTCTCAGCCTCAACAGTGATTCTGGGTCTGCTTTTAGCTTGCCTTCGTCTGCCTTGGTTTTTTCTGTTCCTGAACAGCTTTTTGGCCCATAGATTAGAGAAAGCAGCCTTTTTCTCTCCTCCGAAAGCCTCCTGTGTCCAGAAAGATGGGGAGTGGGGAGCCTAATTCTGCAGGCAAGAAAAAGAAGTACCTCAAAGCTGCCCTATATGTGGGTGACTTGGATCCAGATGTCACCGAGGACATGCTCTATAAGAAGTTCAGGCCTGCTGGCCCTCTGCGTTTCACCAGAATCTGCCGTGACCCAGTGACCCGCAGTCCCCTGGGCTATGGCTATGTGAACTTCCGCTTTCCTGCGGATGCTGAGTGGGCCCTGAACACCATGAATTTTGACTTGATTAATGGCAAACCCTTCCGCCTCATGTGGTCACAGCCAGATGACCGTTTAAGAAAGTCTGGAGTTGGAAATATATTCATCAAAAACCTGGACAAATCTATAGATAATAGGGGTCTGTTTTATTTATTTTCTGCTTTTGGGAACATTCTCTCCTGTAAAGTTGTATGCGATGACAATGGCTCTAAGGGTTATGCGTATGTGCATTTTGACAGCCTGGCTGCTGCCAATAGGGCTATTTGGCACATGAATGGAGTGCAGCTCAACAACCGCCAAGTGTACGTTGGCAGATTCAAATTCCCTGAAGAGCGAGCAGCTGAAGTCAGAACCAGGGATAGAGCAACTTTCACCAATGTTTTTGTTAAAAACCTTGGAGATGACATGGATGATGAAAAACTGAAAGAAATTTTCAGTGAATATGGGCAAACTGAGAGTGTTAAGGTAGTAAGAGATGCTAGTGGGAAATCTAAAGGGTTTGGATTTGTGAAATATGAGACCCACGAGGCTGCTCAAAAGGCTGTGTTAGACCTTCATGGAAAGTCAATGGATGGGAAAGTTCTATATGTAGGAAGAGCACAGAAGAAAATCGAACGCTTGGCTGAATTACGGAGGAGGTTTGAGAAGCTGAGATTGAAAGAAAAAAATCGGCCTCCAGGTGTGCCTATATATATTAAGAACCTGGATGAAACCATGGATGATGAAAAACTGAAGGAAGAATTTTCTTCATTTGGATCAATTAGCAGAGCCAAAGTGATGCTGGAAGTGGGGCAAGGGAAAGGGTTTGGTGTCGTCTGCTTTTCTTCTTTTGAAGAAGCCACCAAAGCAGTGGATGAGATGAATGGTCGTTTAGTGGGCTCCAAACTCCTGCACGTCACTCTCGGCCAGGCTAGGCGCAGGTGGTGAGAATCACAATGCTCAATTCTTTTCAGCTTTAGCTCATGCTACTTATAGTTTGGCCCCCTTTGTAATAAGGAGTTATTTTGTGCCAATTGAAAAGTGTTATTTTTAAGTGAATATTTTCTTTTAAAAACAAACTGAGACTAGATATACTTGTTCATGTAAGTGAAGAACATAATTTCTATTTCTAAAGTCATTTTGTACTATTTTTTGATATAATATCCTTAGAAATATGTAGAATAAAATTTATTCGTCCACATTTTTTCCTGAACAGCCAAGGTGAGAAAATTGATGGAATATATTTCCCTCCTTATTTATTTAAAGAACATTAAATTTAATTTTCTCCTTGCAAATTGTCTTAGGGCGATCTTGCCAAATGTGTCATAGAAAAAATCTTTCACTTGTTTTTCAAGTTATCTATAGGCCAGGTAAAACTATTTGATCCATTTAGAATCTGTGCATAATTTCACTTTAAATTATTATTTTTAAATGAATGTTCTTTTTAAAAGATGTGAAGTTTTTTTATGTATTTTCCATTTAAAATATATTGTGGGCATATTACTGGGTTTTTAGTGATACTGATAAGTGTTGGGATTTGTTTTTGTTAGCTTCATGCCCAATTTTCTTAATCTGTACCTTAAAAAATTAATACTTCAGGCAGTGGCTATTTAAAGCTTAAAAAAACCTTCCTGAGAAAGTTGAGAGTTGAGGACACTATGAACAATTCTTATCACTCATTTTTCTGGAATCTCTAGTGCCTGTACTTAGATAATGTTAAATTAACAATAAACATGAGTAACTGCACTAACTTGCCTTTACTGCAGATAATATTTTACTTTCATCCTCAATCAAGTGTCATTTTTACGTAAAAGTTAAATAATCTATAGAATGATATTGGGAAATTATATTAAAGGACGTCTATTAAACTTATTATCTCTTGTAAATTCTTGAATGTAGCCACTATATAACATACAGAGGTACTTGAAAGTTAAGAAGAAACTTATATATTGTTTAAATCATATACTA
This sequence comes from Octodon degus, assembly GCF_000260255.1. NCBI lineage: Eukaryota > Metazoa > Chordata > Mammalia > Rodentia > Octodontidae > Octodon > Octodon degus. The sequence goes on from NW_004524679.1 coordinate 9,446,671, forward strand.
CCAGTATATGAGAATTATGGACTAAGTTGTCTTTATATTTGGGATGCTAAGAAACTCAAAAAAAATGTTCTGTTTGGTATTGCAGTTACATAATATGCCCTGTAATCTCTTTTTCACCTGCTGTTTCATATTACCTTCACTCTCTGCTTTCCATCCATATTAAAATATATATTTTGTCATTTTTATATGACCTTTTAAAATATATACCAGTTCAGATACATTTATGAAGTAGAGAAATTTATAATTTACATAAGATTGGCCAATTACTCTAAAATATGATTTATTATTAATACAGATCCAATCACAAAAATATTTGCTTCTGTTGTCAGTAGGATTTGTATGGTGTATGAACATTTTCTTACATTGTAAATATATAACATTGTTAACATTTTTGTTAGTTTTTTATGTATTTGGTACAGGTTCTTGTTTTTAGTCTCCCCAACTCTGGGATTACAGGCATGTGCCACCATGCCCAATCTTAGACTTTGAACCATAGAATAATAATAATAAGCTGGTTCTATATATATAGTGGTGCCTCAGTATACAAACTTAATTTGTTGTATGATTTTGGAAAAGATGGCCATGTTTGTATTTGTGCAGGAAAGATGGCTGTGGTTATGGTTGTCACCAGATGTAGAGTGTGCAAACTAAAACAAGCTTTTCCCAAATACTCTTGTTTGGATGCATGTTCACCATAAAAATGTACACAGTACAAAATGAAGCAAAATTATCAAAATTCAAAATTAACACTATTGTCAGATTTGGTGGCACATAACTGTAATCCCAGCTGTTAGGAAGCTAAGGCAGTAGGATTGCCGTGAATCTGGGGCCAGTCTGGTCTACATAGTGAGTTCAAGGCAAGCTTGAATGACATAAAAGGAGACTGCCTTAAAAAGTTTGACATAACATTCCATACATTACTTCTAAGCATATCCACAATTTAAAAATTCCCACATGTATTGTACATCTTTAGTTTAAATAGCCATAACTATCCTTTTGTGGCACTAAATATTAATCAACATTATTTTAGTACCTGTGTAATATTCCATTTTTAGATGTACTAGAATGTAATAGCTTGCTACTGAATATTTAGATATTTTTATTAATTTTTATATTATAAACATGATGTGATGAATATTTTTTCTTATATATGAAGTTGAAAAAGCTATTTACAGGATATGTAAGCTTAAATTCAAAGGTGAAATGAAACCTTACATCATGTTTATATGTGCATCAAAAATTTGGAACACTTTTAATATATATTCTGTGTAAAATTATCAACAGAAAATCTGAAATAAGAGTGGTTTTCAGGTATTACATCATTTTGATCATAAAACCTTATGAAGACTATGAAACTTGAAGCAAAATTTAAAATAATTATATTAGTAGTTGTGTATCATGTATATTCTCTATTTCTTATTATCTATTACCACTTTTCTTTTAAACTCATAAATCTCAAGTATAACTGTTAGCTTGAAACTTTTAAAAATGCTTTGATTTAGTATGAATCTAGAAAGATGTCTGGAAAGTAAAAATCATCAAGTATACGCATTTAATAGCTATTTCTGGAATTATGTAAAGATTTAAATTATTGCTGTTTTCCAAATATCAGCCAACATGAAGGATGGTAGACATTAAAACATGTGTAAAGACAAGAAAATAAACCTGTTTAGGATCATGCTAAGCAATGAGAAAATTCAAAATTCCATTTTCAAATATCACTTGGAGAGTATCAATGAAAGACTATTTTAACAAAGAAACCTGGACAGTATTTCAATTTTACATGTTTAATTTTTAACTATGCTTAATGAAAATAAGCCCTCAAAAAATCCAAATCAGAGACAAGGGATTGAAAAAAAAATATTGTTCATCATTGCCTAGTGCAAGTTCATTTATAAAAGTATACTGTTCATGGTTAGGATAAGAATGAATTACTTGGGCTGGAGAGATGGCTCAGTGGAACAAGCTTAGCAAAAGCATCAGGGACCGCAGTTCAATCCCCCAGCACCACATGCCAGCCAGCCCTGCCCCCTGGTGGGCTGAGCTGGCCTCTCTCTCTCTCCTCTCTCTCTCTCTCTCTCAAATAAATAAATAAATAAAATTAAAAAAAAAGAATGAATTACTTAATACAAATTTTGTTTTGTCCTGACTAGCTTTTTGAAGCATTAACTTGTACAAAATTTAAATTTGACTATGGAGAAGAAAGTTAATAACATTTCTTTTTGATCGCAAATTGTCACATTTAAGGTTATTTAGGGAGAGACATTTTGTTTAGGAAGTTTCACATATGTTTTTGCCTCTCTGGTAATATCAATACTCAAGGAAAAAATACAGTAGTATATGGGTAAGTGATGTTTGATGCTAGTAAAAAAAAAAGGAATACTTATTTGTAAGGATAAATTTAAATATTGTGAGAATGCCCTCTTACCGACAAATGATCAGTTTTACAAAAAAAAAAATAAAAAAAAAAAGAAAGAAAGAAAAATACAAATGTTCCCAGCACTTTTAACAATACCTGAATCCACAAATACTGGTTGGATAAATGCATTCATAATGTGTTACATGCATTCGTGTCCTTTGAAATTCTTTTCTAAATATTTAAAGAGTTAAATGAATTGTTACAGAATAAGCCAGTTGTATTAAATGTCCTTTTATGAAAAAATATACTTAGTTATATACTCATACTAAGAATGTTAATGTTTTATCAGAGCTTGGCGTGATCTCATACTTTCAATATTTTGTTTAAACTTCATTGGTGGGTCTTCATTAAACACAAAACTTCTAGAAATTAGCACATCTGAAATAAGTGTATTTGTGGAGAAACACTTTCTATAAGTTAATGTAATGCTCTTTAAAGACAAATACTCTTCTACAATCTGGCTTCTTGAGATATTAGCACTTGCTCATCTGAAATGAATTCATTTTTCTACATTTCAAAGTTTTATTTACGGACCATGAAATGTAATAAAACAAATGGGACCTTGATGCCTCAAGAGGGTTAGTGTATCTCACTTCGCTCCAGGGGATCATAGTTAATATTAAGATATACTCTACCTACCACTGTGAACATTAGAAGAGAAAATCCTGACTAACATAAAGTACTAAAGATTAAATTCTAATGAATAAAAAACAAAGCAATATACCAAATAAAACTCTAACTCTCTCAAGTTAAAGCAAATTTTAAAATAACATTGGTAACCAAAAAAAGTTTGTTCATTAAATCTCATCAAAATTTGAGATCTTCACGATTAACTTTATTATATATTTTAAAAATCATATATTTAAAAATCTAAAGTCCTTTAAAGAAGAAATCAGTGCTGACATTGTATGGCATGACTTTCTCAGAAATTAAAATGAACTTATTTCTTTGGTAAAGAACTAGTCGTTAAGCAAAACACCAGATGCTAGCAATTCTTACATAACAAAATAAACCTTCTATAATGTAGAATAAACAATTTTACATCTTCTGGCAATAGATTTGAAACTTCTGAAGGGGTAAATTATGATTTAGAATATCAATAACCTCATTCTGCACTATTTGGACCTATTCAAAAAGTACGCCTAAGGTAAACTACAGAAAGACAAAAATCTATTTTTAAGTCACCTGTTTGTGAAGATGTTGGGCAGTATAAATCTCTGAATAGAACACATACAGGGAGAAATTTGCAAACTTTTTTTTTAGTGTCACATGTATCAAAACATTTTTATTTCATAAAAATATATTACATTTTAATGATTTTAAAGAAATAAATAACTTATAGTAGTTTTGACAAATGGGAGCTATATATTGGTATGGAGACAGACAAAACAATACAAATCAAGATAAAAATTGATTTGCTAATGAGAAAGAAAAAGAAAATAATTTAGCCAGAGAGACAGCTCACTGGCTTGAGCTCCTGACAAGCAAGCACCAGGTCCTGAGTTTAATCCCTGGTACAAAACCAAAAATATAAAGTAATTTAAATTATGTTGTTTAAAGAGCAGGAGATTTGTAAATAAATTAAAAAATAAAAGAAAAGTACAGGAAAATAAGTAGTAATGTCCAGGTTATAATTATAGATGAATAATATAAAGACATTATTTTAGCTCCTTCTGTATCTAATGCAAGGTAGAAGACCAAAAACATTTCAGATTCAATTTGGGCAGGTATTCGTATCATTGATGTGTCTACTTCAGTAATTCTAATCCTCAGAAGTATTTATTTTGTAAGTAAATTTCCTTAATTATTGGTGCTAATCCACCATCTACTGTGTTTTATTTACATCAATTTATCTTCAATTCCACCAATACAGTTTTTGTAACAATCACTTCAAAAATTTATTTGTAGGTATTAGATGTGCATACATATAATATTTGCAACGTGGTTGATAGAAAGTTTTAATATTTGCATATTCAGTCACATTACATGATTGGAATTGTTTTTATTGTTTATAGGTGATTTAATATATTTAACTAAAGATATTCTTTTCAAGAATGAAAACTTTATAATAATTCTAATTAAAACAATGACAAAGTCATGAGCTCTGTTTAGAATTTTAGTTTCATAAAATGTACTTAAGATGATATATATCATTATTAAAAACTTCATGATGGAACTAATATATATAATATGTCTTATATCTATACAATATATTATATATATATATTTAATGTAGTGTGAATGTTAAGACAAGAAAACATATTCCTAGTATATGAAGAGGTGGCCAAGTTTTCTCAAGTAGCAACATTCACAATTAAATTATTTATATGGAGGTTTATTTCATTTGTGGATACATAACTCAATAACATGAACACTTTCAAGCAAAGAATAAAATTGTTTAGGGAGCTACAATATTTTGAAACATCTATCATATTTTGTAACAAGAAAAAAATCCGTGAATAAATAAAATAAGTTTAAACAAGGGATGTTTATTAAAAGTCCAAGGTAAAAAAAAAAAAATGATTGCTAACCAGAATGATTTTCTCAGATGAGAAGGTCATTTTCACCTCTTTGT
>NW_004524679.1:9451764-9469635 GCF_000260255.1 Octodon degus
TTATATATATATGATCTCTTTCAGTGCTTAAAGACGAATCTCTCAATTATATATATATGATCTCTTTCAGTGCTTAAAGACGAATCTCCTCAATATATTCTAGTGTGTTATATGAATTGAAAAACTGTTCCAAATATTTTCCTTAAGGCAGTTTTTATCACAAAGATCATTTAGGCAGACTTTTTGATGTAATTCACTGTTTGCATGGAATTTTGTGTAGAATCTGGGTCAAAGATTTTAGTGTTTTAACAAATGTTTTAATTACTGTTGGGCTGTATACCTTTTAAGTAGTAATGACTTTGTAGATGCATTTATTTTTCTTAACTCCCAAAGTCTATTCATCATACAGGTTTATGGATAAAAACTAAAAATGTTGCTAAATATATGAAACATTATGGAATCTCTCTGAAAATCAAACTTAAAGCTCATTGAACCATTAAAAATGTTATACTAAATAATTTTGTATTGAGTCTTTTCTAAAACAGTGAAGTTTTGGTTAAATTTGATATTAATATCTTGAAATGCTAAAAAAAGAAATTATATCAGTATCACATATTAATTAATACATTATCCTCAGGATGATAATCTCACAAAAGAGTTAACAGTGACGAATGATACAAAAGGGCAAAAAGGCCATGAAAATCTTTCATAAAAACTCAGCGAGGAGAGCTGTCTTCCTGTTGAAACAATCATGGAAGCTGAAAAGACACAGAGAATAGAGACTGGTACCTTTAAAATGTGAATTTATAGTATCCTACTATGCTATAAATATTCCTAAAGAATGTGAGTATTGAAGTTGTCTCAGAAGGTGGATTGTTTTCTAATTTCAAAGTTAGTACCTGAACTCTCCAAGAGCTCATGGAATTCTGGAGGATTTCTTTCAATGATTTCTAATTTCTAGTAAAAAGCCTGTATTTTGGTATAGTGTTTTATTTTATATAGTTCCTTTTATTTTGTTGCTTTATGCAGATATCCCTAAATTGTCTTTCCATGGTGCAATGGCAAATTACTAAACTTACTGTTGTATCCAAAGTACCTACTATATATTAAAATTGCTAAATTTGTATGACAGAGTGGAAGGTATTGCTAATTTTAGTAAAATTAAATGTTTGTATTTGTAAGATGGATAATTTAAAAATTAGATTATATTTTAACAATAGGATAAAGAATTCTATGCTTCTCATGTTTGCACATAAGTCCAAAAATCTCACCATATACAACCTTGAAGCAGGACTGTCCCACAGTATTCCTTTTCCTGTCTCTTGCTTTCATTCACCACCCCCTTCTTCTTGAACATCCTCCTACCCGAGAGACATCTTAGCAGTAACAGGCATGTCATGACAAGCAGCCCGTGTTCAGAATACCACAATGACAGGCACTCCCAATATGAAACCACTATTACAAATTACCATCTGCAGTGCAGTAGCTTAGTTCACAGGTATCAGTATATATAGTTAGTCAGGGTGAGAATCTTTCCAATTAATTGCTAGATTAAAGAATCTTCTGAATATTCTCCGGATCATTGCCGTGCTCATCTTTTACATATAACTGCATGGCTTAACATTGTCATGTTCTTTATCATATTATGTAGGGACTTAAGGTTCAACATATCAATACTTGATGAAAAATACCTGTTCCTTATTATGCCTAAGATGTTTGAAATGTAGTGAAATAGTGAGGTTAAGCTTGATAACGTAAATCGTTTGATAATAACAATAAGCTTGTCTTCTGGATGGTTAACAACGTAAGTTTGCAGACCAAAATTAGAGAAAAAGGAGGGCTACAAGGAAAGCCAATATTTTGGCCCTACCCTTCTAAGGTCAATTAAGACTCAGGACATATGAGAACTTGTACTGTAATGTCAAGTACCTCGGTAGTGTCCCAGATTTTCTGATCAAGAAGGTTATGGGGCCAAAGAGGAAATTGATCGATGACGTGGAGTGTGCCTAAGGAGAGTCACATGAGGAGAAGACACCCTCTCAGGCTTTCACAGAGAGCACATTGGCCAAGCAATGGCCGTTACTCATCCACATGGCTGCACTGACAAAAGTTCTACAATCTGAGGTACAGGATCTCAGGATAAATCCTGAGGGCATTTCACTGACCTTCTCAAACCAAAAAGCTACAACTCTTGTTGCATAGGTTCTGCTTTACCTTGGTCTTAACCATCCAGTAGAAAAGTATGAAGATGAAATATAGGAAGTAAAACCATGTTGTTATGTTGAGCTGTGGGGGACTCACGTCAATAATTTCTGACATTGCCAGTTAAAAAGAAGACCCAATGCTATTATGGGCTTCTGTACTCTTTTAGAATATTTTGCTGAGTTTACACACCTATAATATTCAACAATGGATCTTAAAAAAAATTGGGGTATAACTATGAATGTCCATTTTGTATCTGTGTATTCAAAGTGGTTGGGATAGATATATAGTTACATTCTCTTAATGAATAGAATGATTTTTTCTAATGGTGTTTGTAAGTAGGATCACAAGTCTGCATCTTGTACAGCAATTAACCACTAAGAAGAATATATGCAGTGTATTATTTGTTGAAACTGTACTTTCGATTTGATTTGAAACTGTCTCATTGCTATATGTTTATCAATAAAACTTTGAAAAGAAAAAAAAAGATGGATAATTTTATAAACAGATGGATAGGTTGGCAGATGAATGAATTCAATATGCATGTATACATAATATAAAAAAATAAGATGACATGAAATTGGATACAAAGGCAAACACAGAGGAAACATGGGAAAAAGTCATCTATCACGTGGGCTCAAATTAATAACCACACATATTCAAGGCCAGAAACATGACTTTGATTTTTTATGAAGTTTGTATTATAAGGAATGATGTTTAGACAAATGATGACTGATGGATAGCATCGTAGGAAATTGTGGTCCCAGGGGAAATTCACTCAAGACAGATCTTTATGACACACTGATACGTACCAGTATGCTGATAGGGAAAGCCTAGCTAACATTTACAGTCATAGAAGACATAAAATATTTTTATCAATGACAGACAATCATACAGCAATAGTCCCCTAGGATTGCAATGCAGAATGATTTTTTAGCAGTTTTAGTTTTGGGAAGAGTGCTCTATGATATTCATAAAACTCCAAAATAGCCTAACAATGCATTTCTCAGGACACAGCTTAGATGGTAAACTATGTACAAATATAGTTGAAAGGCAGTTCTGAAGCCTACTAAATGAATTTCATTACTCTGTTTCTCAAAATCTGATTTAAAATATGTAAAAAACATGTGATGTATCTGTTAACATTAAGATTCCTAAGATTTATCATTAGCTCACAAATCACACTCTGTACCAGTGGCGATTATGGAGTAAAACACAAAATATATATGTTTCTCATAGTTTCCAAGAGATTCTTACCTTCACATTTAAATATTTAAAAAAGAAGTCATAAAGGTTTTTTTGTTGTTGTTGTTATTGTTGTAAAGGAATAGATATCATATGTTTCAAGCTTTGTGGTTAAAGAGGCAAGATGAATAATATTATTCAGGTACCAAGGTAGCTAAAATAGTAACATAAATTTAACTTTAAGAGAATTCAATATATAACCGTAATGATGATAACAAAAAACAATATATTTTATAATAAAACTGTACCTCAAGTAGTATGAGCTAATAAGTTTTCAAACTCAGTGTTTTCAATGATAAAATGAATCACAAATGTGTTATATTGTAACAAATGCTTTTTAGATTTTGATCTAAAACAAGTGAAGCAAGGTATAATGCTCCAACTCTTCTAGAACCTTATTTTAGCCTGTTCCTCTCATAAAACACTGTAGCCCGGTTAGTTTATAGATGTTGAAAGGCTGAATATTTGGCATCTGATATCAACAGTCCATAGTAAAATCAAAAACATACCAACTAAAGTCCAACTGTGCCACAACAGCAGGTGGACTTCCATTGTTTTCCCTCCTTTTGTTCCATTCTGGCTGTAAACCTACAGGAGGACATCATACATAATCAAGGCCAACCCTCCACTTTAAGTTTCCCCAAAAACTGTTTATTCCTCTACCAATCACTTCCAGATATATTCCTAGAGACAAATGTAGAAATGAGGTTAACTGATTTCTTAGCATCTCTCAATAAAAGTGAAAATTAAGATTAACTTAACAGTCTTGGATAATTGACAATATGTGTTCTTTTACTTATCATTTAGAAAATCCATTTGGTAATCAGAAAAAAGTAATGAATACCAATGTATTTACAAAAAACAGAAATTTATTCCATACAGTTTTGGAGACTATTAGCCCCAAATCAAGGCACTAGAATGATAATGTGTTTCATGCAGACTTATTGTACATAGACTGTGACTTCACATTGAATATTTTCATGACATTCAAGGTGAACAACTACCATCAGGATTCTTTTTTAAAGGTAATTAGTCTCATTCACCAAGGTTCCATTTCATGACCTAATTAAATCCAAAAAGTTGTCACATCCCAAACTTTTCATGGTTTGGTTGAAAATTTTACAATATGAACCTTAGAGAGCTATAAATATTCAGATCATAAGAATTATTTTAATTTAAAACAGCATTTAAAACTACATTTGCATATATTATGTAATGGGAGACCTCATGCCCTTGCTGTCTAATCTGTTTTTCCTCATATCATTTCACAATTAGTAAATATCAGCTTCTTTCCTAAACTTTACGGGCTAAAAACATTGAACTTACTCTGATTTAAATTTCATTAATGCCTCATATTTAATCTGTCTGAAAATTATATTAGTTTTCATAATATATTGAAAATTATGTTTTATTTTTTACAACCTTTGTTGGTAGATTTTTAATATGCAATGATTACATTCATCGTGGACAGGTGGTACATGTACATGGCATTCCTTAATTATTTTTTATCCCCTTTCCTTCCTCTTTCACCCCACCCCTTGACCTCTGCACTTCTTTATGTGTACATAATGATTTTGTTCCTCATAGAGACATACATATCACATGTATACAATAGTTTACAATTTCCCATCCTTTTAAAGAATTACTGTTATCATTGTTACAAAGAGCCTAGTCTGTATGCATTATTCATTATTATTAGCACATAGCTAGCACAAGATAACATTATTCATAAAAGACATTTATTTTGTTCAGAGATTTGTAAGATCTGAACTTAGTCTCTGGTGTACGGCTAATAAAGGATACCATGTTAGTGACAGCATGTGCAAGAGTGAACAATCCTATGGCCAGATAGGAAGACATTAAGTGACTCATGTTAAACTCAGGCTTTTATATTAACTTGCTCTCAGAAAAACTCACTCTACCAAACCAGTATTGTTTTCCAAGTGCAACACCCTCAATGACATAAGACGTTCATCTACACCCCACCTGTTAAAAGTTCACAGTATCTTACTACCTCCACTCTGAAAACCAATTCACAGAGACATGTAATCCTTGAAGGACAAACCTCATGTAAACCACAGCATCAACTCATTCAGATTGGTTCCATAGTATCCATACTATCATCATCTCTCACCTATGGTACTTTAAGTGTTCTTAATAGATCTTTCTCTAGCTCTTTTTTCTATAGTCTATTCTGCACAGAAATGCCAAGTAATTCCTAATGTTATCAGAACTTGTCACCACTCTGCTCTACTGTTCTAGTGGAAGCCCATCTCAAAATCAATAAAATTGAAGTTTCTTACCTCCTTGGTTGAATCTCTTACTCCCCTTGTCTGTATGCTAGGCCACTTCCTTACCATACCTTCAATTCAATATTGTCTGAGTTCCAACCAACGCAGGGTAGCCAGAGTCACATGCACTTTTATCTCAGTTTCTTTGCTCTTGATATAGGAGAGATATAACTCCTAATCTTTAGATGTTAGGTATGCCAAGTTTATGTCCACTGAAATTGAAGAATTAACTCTCAAAGACAAAGATGATTCAGAGTAGGAAAGTTTTATTGAGGAATAATGATGGAGAGTAGGAGAAGGACTTTGAATGAGAAATAGGAATAGCTCCTGAAAGCTGAGAGGAGTCTCAAATGTGTTGCCATCAAGGTCCTTTCTTTGAGAATGCTTTTATAGGGCAAAGTCACAAAGTGGGTGCCCCATGGATCAAACAATAATCAAGCAATAAGGTTACAAGTATAGCTACTTAGCTAACATTGTTCTGATAGGGAAGCAGGGCACTAAGCAGAGTAATAGAGGTGACATCATAAAACTCAGTTGATAATTTGTAGTCTTAGTCTTCTCTGTAGTCTTAGACTAAAGTAGTTTTAGTTTTAGTCCTAGTCCTAGTCAGAGTCTTAAATCTTAGTTTTAGTCTTAGTTGATGAGAGAGGATGGCCTACTTCTAGTGAGCTAATGTTATATTTCTATAGGAAATCCCAAAATGGTGGTACTAACCACAGCATAATCTTAAACTTTCATGCATCCCTTAGATAAGTATGTAAATCTGGTCATTGTGACTTTAACCACAAGGTTTTACCTACTTTAGATGAAGTCTAACTACAGTTTTCATGTGTACCCATGCTTTGGACTGACTTGCTTGGGAAGTCAGTTCACTTCTGATTGTGTATTGATTTTTATATATCTTAGATGCCTATAATTATATTACTACTCTGTCCCTTTATCAGGATCTCACTTTCCCCAGTAATCCTTTTGACGTATCTTATCATTCACTCAGATTAAAGTAATACATCAGCAATTTAGAAAAGCTCTCTATACAAATTGCAAGCACATCAAAAACTGCTTATTCCTCTTAATCTACTGTATTTCATAACTAAAAGTCACCTAATATATGTGCTTATGTTTATTTGAGTCACCCCACACCACTGCTGTGACAATACATCCTCCTTGTAAGCAAGGATAATGTTCATTGTTGCTTCTAGTGAGTAGAAGATTAACTGATACATGAGGATGATAAAAAATACTTAATACATTTGCATCAGGTAATATGATATGATAGGAAAAACAAATATTTATGCCATACATATTAGGAGAAAAGAAAACCAGAATAAATTTTGATTAAAAGCAAAATATTACAAAAATGTGACAAAAACTTTCCACAGCAGACAAAAGAACATTTCAATGAAATAATTTAAGAAGCAAGGCTTTTTGAAAACTAAGACAAATTTTTCTTTTTCAAAACCGGGGATTGAACTCAAGACCCTGTACTTGCCAGGCAAGCACTTATTCTACTGAGCCATCTCCCCAGCCCCTAAGACATATTTTTCAACATTTATATTTCAAATTTCCTCTAATGATCACGTTTTTTAATTTTGATATGAGCAACTTCAAAGAATTTTTAAATATTATGTAAGAAATAAAAAAAAATTAAGCTCCAAATAGTCCACTATATCAACACTTTTCTACCAGCAAAATGAAAATTGACCTTCACAAACAAATTGGGAAATGTATACACCAACTATGAAAAATCAAGGATTGTGATATTTTTATTTTTGGGAAAATGTATCCATAGACAAATATGAAGTAAGAAAAATGGAAATAGACTGCACTAGATCTAACTTCTATACTCATCACTATATAAAAGAAATAAAATTAGATGCAAATATACCAAATGCTTAATCTAACAAGCTAAGAAATTCAAATTTAGTTAGATACCATTTTTGCTATGAAATAGTAGAATTAAGTTAGTAATTGATACTAGTGACATAGTTCAAAGAGAAAACACTCTTGGATACTATTAGTATGGGTTTAAACTTTTGAATCTATTTTGTGGATTTACTCTACTACATATCCTGAGTGTTGTTCATAGATTTTGAAAAAGTCATTATCAGCCTAAGATTCATATAAGACCAAGTTCCTCATTATAATGGAAATTGTGTTTTCACATCCTTATTAAAGTTCTCTGGAGTAATCTTCATGCTTCTTCATCTATTTGGGGACTGTTACTGCATTATCCTCTCCCCGCTCATGACTTAGTTTTAAAATAGTGCTCTGAGCCAAATCCTCTGTGTTCTTTTCAACAAGCCAACAATCATGGAGACACTCCTCAATTCAGATAGACACAATAAATGTAAATATGGGAATTTATATTACAGCAAGAATTTCTATTTACAATTGTTGCTCTAAAGAGCCTGTTTTCTCCCATGTTGTATACCTGATGAAATCAATATTGACAATATCAATAAACCTCCTCCCCTATGCTTCTCTTGAGCCTCTTTTCCTCTTTGGCTGTCATGAGTCTGCTTTATTTGTGTGAACACTGGCAGGTATCTTCTCTCTTGCTATATACAACTTTCCACATATCACAGATCTCTATTCATGCATCAAAATATTTTATCCAGTACAGCTTTCAAAGTTTCCAGCAAGAGGAACAGACAATGGAGGATGAAGAAACAAAGAATCAGAAAACAGAACACTGGGGGCAGGGGGAGCTCTCTCTCCTCATGGGCAAAAAAGAACTTCCCAAGAATTGCAGCAAATTTATTTATAAACTTTTCGAGTTGATGTCATGTGACGCTCTTCTACCTATCAACTTGTTCATATGGCTTGCCTCTGGTGCCTCATGTTCCCAGACTGGCCTTACTGTCACCTGACATGTCTATTTCATCTTTAGTTTTACTGATCCTCACAATACACTGAGTGATTTCAAATATAGACTGTTTAATTAATTTAATTGTTTTAGAAAAAATTGTGTTCCAAGTCATTATTAACTTGTTTTTTATCTTATTAAATACTGAATAGATATTTTTATTATTGAAAATGCCTCAAAACTGCTTATTCCTCTTACTCTACTGTACTTTATAACTAAAAGACACCTAATAGAAGACAAGAATGTTGCTGCTGGAATTTCTACTTAGTAATTTATTATGTGTCTTTAGTAAATCAGCAAATCACAATAAGTGGATATATATTTATAAATATACAATGATTATAAATAAAGTCATCAAAACTCTCTTTCTTTGCATTATGTGAATTAGTTCTCAAGGTGAATTTTCTTGAGTCTTTCCTTGCACTGTCATGGTGCCTCGATGTCCTGAATTGATTTGAAACCTTTACATTTTGTAGTTACTTTGACTTTAAGAAAAAGCCAAAAGTGTCACAAATCAAGATATAGTGAATAAGACAAAAAAAGTACACACCTAGATATTGTTACATGCCTCTCTCTTGTTGTATGTCACTCAGAAGCAGTATTCATATTTTTATGAAAGTTCATAATGATAATCCCAGGACTTGGGAGGCTGTAAACAGGAGAATCACTGTGAGTCCAATCTACATAGTGAGACCCTGTAGACCCTTACTGAAATACAAAAAGAAGTTCATAATAAAATTAACAAAAGATATGCAAATATTTTCTAATACATTTCACAATTCACAATAAGAGTACAAAATAGAAATAAATACAAACAAAAACCATACACAGGTATAGGATTTTTTCCAGATTCATCCTATCCAATGATAACAGATACACATGTTAAGCATTCAGCTTTACCCAGAGAAAGAAATTGAAACCTAAAGAAAGACAGCATAATAGTTGAAAATGCCACACCAAATTGTGGATTTCAATAATTCCTTTACTATAATGTTTTAAAACATAATATATAAAATGGCTTTGTTATTTGTAAAGGCATAATTTTCAGTAATTACTTTAACATTGCAATATAGTATAATTAATTTTTATTAAATCAAAACTTTTGACCAAAACAAGTATTTCCAAAAGAAAGTAATTAACTATATTATAAGAAAAGATTATGGTAAATATATAAGCATAATGAAAATGATTGCTCCATAATTCTTATACAGAGTTTAGATATCACTATCATCTATGGCTTTTATATAAAAGAGTCATCACACCACAACTTAATAAATGGCTTTGTTCCATAATGTAAACACTTGTGTTTAAAAAATAGTAGCACATAGGATTAAATAATCAAATAACTAGCACTAGAAAGGAAGTATTTTGATTGTCTACAATATTCAGTTTCATAATGAAGGCATCAGAGTCACAGAGTGAAATGGAATTCATTATTCATGTACATGTTGAAATTCCAGACAATGAGGAAAGGAAACATTTAAAATGTTTTAGAAATTTAACCCATTTTTAACTCTCAGCCTTTAACTATTGTTTCAGTACATATATCATCAAAATTCCCTTGTGAGCACTCAGATGCAGGACACAGAGAGAGAGAGAGAGAGAGAGAGAGAGAAATAAGGTGCTAATTTATGAGATTGCCTTAGTTCACTGACTGGATTATCTTCAGTAATATTCTGCATATAGGAGAGAGAGAGATAATCTAGTAGTTATCCTCTTCAAGTAATTAAAAGCCTTATAATGAGAGAGGACACAGATGAATCTCCAGTTACTAGATGAAAGCTTGCAAGCTCCCTGGAAAATCACTGGTATGATTCTTCATTGCATAAATGAATAAGACTGTTGATAATATACACAGCAAATGGCACTAACAAAACCACACTTGTTCAAGGAGAAAGGAACAATTCATACACAGTCTTACCTGTTTTTACTTCTTTACCTTATATTCTTGCTAAGATTTTAAGCCTATCAGAATGGTGGTATGCACTCTGAGTGGATCTTTCCATCTTGCTTTGCTGATTTATCTTGCCAACAATCAATAGAAACACCTTATATAAACACCTATAATGATATTTTATTAATCTGCTTCATTTTTTTCAATCCAGTCAAATTGCCTATTAAGTTTAATCATTAAACATTTCAATAACTGGCAGTAATGACTTTATCTATTCTTTGGTCTTTAAAAAAACAATTGGCTGATTCCAAAGAATCAATGAAAAACAAAGCAGTACACCACCACTAAGAGAAATGTATTTAAGTTAGCGTTTTAGGAAACTGTCACAATATTTACATGGCAGAAATTGTGATATATGGAACATTGCAAATAATTTCAGCCCACATGTATCAATTAAGAGCTTAATTATCTTAAAAACAGATAAAATCAAATTCAAAATTTTTATTGTTATATACTGTCAAAGAGACTAAGAATTTAATTCATTTTCATATGTTCATAAACCTGAAGTCGACATAATATCAACTTACATTTTTTCTCATTGTATTGGAGCAAAGTAAAATTAAGACAGTATATTTCTATGGCCTCTTTAAAGCAAATCTACCTAAACTCTATATCAGCATTGCTCATGACGTAACAGAAGGAGATAAATGTTTTCAAGATTGCCATAGACAAATATGATTAAGAAACAGTAAAGGAAATTTTTTGAATTTTTCTTTGTTTCATGTATCATGTCTTCCACAAAGAAGTAATCATAAGATTATTGATCATGAAGAAATGAAATACTTTATTAAAACTCTATGGCAAACTTTTGTATGTCCTTTCATGTATATATTTTATCTTCTGAGTTATCTACTGATTTTATTAAAAACAACTTGAATTATGCAGTACCTATTAATCAATATATTATTTTATATTCCATACCTAAGATATTGAAAATGATCCCCCATTTCACATTCACTGTGCTTATTTGCCAACTTCCTTCCTTAAATACATTCTGTTGTTTGCTTTCTAGCTCACGGCTTTCTCTCATAGGTCAGTGACTTGCTCAGCAAGATGAAAAAGCAACACCAAGTACTAGGGTTTTAATTCTTACAAAATAATTCTCAAGGATAAGAGGTAGGAATGCATGAATAATTATCTATATCTTTCTGTACTTTAGTAAGATGTTTCAGAGGTATATTCTTCAAAACATTTCAGAGGATGATCTATAGGACTAAGCCTCACACACGCACATGAACAACTTGCACATGAACAGATCCTAAATGATGTTTGCCTCTCTCTCTCTCTCTGTCCATTTCCATGTATGACAAGGCATCATTTTCTACATAAATTAATGGGCTTTACAAATTTTTTAGGACTTGGTGGTTGGATAACCCAAAGAAAGATAGAAATAAATCTAACACCTTGGTTGGAAAACTGAGGAACAGCTGATCCAAATACCCTGTTGCAATTCCAAAGCCATGTGTTTACATGTAATCTGAATGGAGAATGTTCTTTCTTATTGCATAGGCTCTATTCAATACATTATGTTATATTATGGCTAGTGTTGAGGACTTGAGTAAAAAAAATTTCAGAATAATATTGCCAACTGCATTCATATATACTCCATACAATATGTTTAACTATTTGCACAATATAAAAATCAGAGATTTTGTCCTATACAAGTTTTGACTAAATATAACCTTTCTACCTAATATTGCTACTTAGCATTGCATACTAACATTAAGTAATCTTTCCATTATGTCTGTATTTATAATATTATCTTTCATGTAGTAATTTTATAAGTGGGAAAATCAGACTGGATCGGGAAATATAAATATGGCATATCAGAAAACTTGATATCATTGCCATTATGATGCAGAATTTGGGAATCACAATACAAGTGATGTTTGAATATGTTTATTGTGGATAAACAGTTAATTTTATTATTTGCTAGCAAACCTCTATCTAATTGCAATCTATGGTAAATTACATTTATTGAATATGGAATTTTTGTTTTACTACATAAATATGTATTGTAATATATAAGTATTCAAACAAAATAGAAAAAAATAAATTAAAGAAATGTTGAATTTGTAATATGCGTTGTGCCAATTTCTTAATTATCACTTTAATGTTACTCTCAGAAAACTAAGAGCATGGCTATCCACTAAAATTAGCTTATAAAAATTTCAATCTTCTAAGATTCTGGTTCAGCAGACCCAGTCCTAGCCCAGGTCTGGTGAGTGTGTGGAGAGCTTCCTGCTACCCTGCGCCGGCGGGACCAGTCCCAGCCCAGGCACAGTGTGGGCCGGACCCTCTCCCACCCCGTCGGGCCGCCCCCCACCACTCCACCTTACCTGCCCCACCCCTCCCGCCGAGTAGGAATTTCTGCCGACTTCCGGGAACCCCCAGACCCAGTCCTAGCCCAGGTCCGGTGAGTGTGTGGAGAGCTTCCTGCTACCCTGCGCCGGCGGGACCAGTCCCAGCCCAGGCACAGTGTGGGCCGGACCCTCTCCCACCCCCTCGGGCCGCCCCCCACCACTCCACCTTACCTGCCCCACCCCTCCCGCCGAGTAGGAATTTCTGCCGACTTCCGGGAACCCCCAGACCCAATCCTAGCCCAGGTCCGCAGCAGGAAGGAGCTGAGCACAGCAGCCAGACCTAAGCCAGACGCAGCTGGATAACTCCAAACTCTGTAGAGCTCCACCTGAACTTCAGTACGTGTGAAGGTTATGACTACAGCAAAGATCTACAACAAAGGGCAGAAGACAGTGCTATACAAAATGACGAGAAGGAACAAAATGCAACCTCAGAACCCAAGCCCAACTGTAACAAGTGCAGAGGACACTAACACAGAACAAATTGGAAATCACACAGCTGAAAGCAATGAATCAACCGCTTCTGAAATAAAACAGCTGCAGAAAGATATAGAAGACCTCAGATTGGAAATAAAAAAAGAAATCCCTGAATTAATAACATCTGCACTAAAGAATCAAATGCAGAAACATATGAAAGAAACCCAGTGCCCACCCAGAACAAATGCGGAGGACACTAGCTCGGCTCAAATGCATGAATCAAGAGCGTCGATAGTAAAAAAGCAGCAGCAGAAAGATATAGAAGAAATCAGAGCGCAATTCTTTTCTGAAATAAAAAAAAGAACTCTAAGATTCTGGTTCAGATAATAAAAACCTAAAACTCTTTACTTTACCACTTCATCCAAACTGCTTGTACAGAGCTAAATAATTGAAAAGGCAGAAACTTGTTTTTTACAGTTGTAAGAAAAGGGAAGATACAGGGCAAAACACTTCCTCAAAAACAGAAGAAATCACAGATAAAGAGGCAGATACAGAGAACTGCTACTTAACAAAGAAATCAATGAACAAGACTCCACAGCAGCCATACCAAGTAAGAAGTCTAAACTATAATGATGAAATTTCTGGAGAGCTAAGCATAGAAAAGGCTGACAAAAAAATTTCCAGAGGGGCGGGTTGCACTAATTTCTGTGAGTTTTCTTTCTAGAATCTGTATCTGTTTCTTACAGTGAATACAGGAGAAAAAACATTAACACAACTAATAAGGGAAAGAGCAAATTCTCCCATAAAATTCTGCTATGTTTAATAAGCCCCGCCCTCAGGAGAAACTATTATACTTGAGTCCTGCCTGACGATTTTATATTAGAGCCTAACTTAGGGAATTAAGTATCCAAGGCCATTCAGATGTAGGCTATGACTTGGGAAAGTGAGATGTGTTAGTCCAGTTTACACTAGGCATGCATTCCCAACTAAAGGTGAAACAGAACCAGTTGCGAAGATTCTACATGCGGGTTCACATAAAAAAGTCACAGGTTTTTTAGGTATGATCTTAGAAATTTCAATTAACATAAATTTCAATTTATGTTAAAATTTCAATTCATCATTTTGTGTGAATTTCTGTGTGTGTGTGTGTGTGTGTGTGTGAGAGAGAGAGAGAGAGAGAGAGAGAGAGAGAGAGAGAACACAAGTGGAGAATTATTTAAATCATGAGAAAAAACTTGTGTAAAAAAGGGATAAGTATGTCATGCAAAATGTCTGCTGAATAAATAATAAAAATGACTCAAAGAATATAGGAATAAGTATATTTATCTAAAACTTTTATGGAAAAGAATTAACATATACCAAGCAAACCTAAGTATTTTGAGCAATAAAGTGAATTATATTTCCTTAAATATTTAGTTTTAAAAATACTTTGATAATTGCCTCTGTTCTTCATGACAATGCGGAAAAGAAATATTGAAAAGCAACTTTAAATTGTACTAAAAAAGGGGGAGGGGGAGGCTGGGGAGATGGCTCAGTGGAATAAGTGCTTCCCTGGCAAGCACGAGGGCCTGAGTTCAATCCCTGGTTCCAAAAATAAATAAATAAATAAATAAATAAATAAATAATTGTACTGTATTATTGGTAGAGAAAATGTGATTTAATTGAAATTTATAAAGCATAAATCTTTTCAAATTTGATTAAATAAGCACTCTAACTGATGTGAGGGCCAAATTCAATGAGCCTTCTATTCTTAATACTTTTCCTTCTTCTTTTCCATTTTGTCACTTCAGTTTAAGGACTGTTTGTCTGAGAATGGCCAAATTGATTGGCATAGCACTCAGGAAGAAATGACTATTTTTATAGATCACAGAGATGTTAAGCTTCCTTCACAGATGGCTTACTTTCCCAGAAAATATGTTCCTTTCCAGATATTACTTCATGAAAATAGATCAAATGATATGTGTCATTATTTGTGGCTTTTGAATCCTGCTCTTTTGAATAATAAATAAGGTATAGACCAACTAGTTTATAAAGGATTTTATGTATGGAAAACGTTTCCTAATATATTGGAAAATAAAATCTTGTTACTTCACTTTCTTTTTTTATTAATTTTCTTGAGAAAGAAATAGCAATGAGACAGTCTTGAAACAAGTTAGTAGGACAGTTACAATAATTAAAACATTGCATATCTTTGTCTTCATAGTAGTTATTCATAGTACAAGATGCAGACATAATATCTTGTCTAAACAATATTAGTACAAATCTTTCTTCTTATTGAACTAAGAGAAAGTAGTTGTATATCCTATTTTGTATATACAGATATATAGATATAGATATAGATAGTTTTTTTTTCACTGCAAAATGGTCCTTAATTTATATTCCCCCTTTTTGCTTAATTTTGTCGGGATGAGTATTCCAATGCCATTCAAATATTGTAGGTGTGTAAATTCAGCAAATTAATTCAATATAATCCAGTAGTCTACAATAGTAGTGGATTATCCACAGGACGATAACATACTGAGAAGGAAATAAGAAAAACAATATGTTTTAAAATAGCACCGCAGAAAATGAAATACTTAGGAATTAATCTCACTAAAGAAATAAAAGATCTATTCATTGAAAATTACATTACTCTGAAAAAAGAGATCATATAGGATTTCAAAAAATGGAAAGATATTCCCTGCTCCTGGACAGGAAGAAACAACATTGCAAAACAACTCCCAAACTTGTTATAGAGATGTTACTCCATTTTCGGTGTGAGAAATTATATAGAAACTTGAAAGTAAGAAAAAATAAATTGCTAACAATAAGCTCAAATTTAGAAATGAGAAAAGAGCAAGTGTGACAAAGGAATAGAAAAGATGCTGCAACTTACCTTTACTTAAGTATGTATTTTTTGTACAATTTTTAAGTAAAAAATTTTGGGATATAAAATAAGTATGCAACCTTTACCCCTCTAAACAAAGCTCTTACATTTTTGGAGAGTTCTGAGAATAACTCAGTAGGGTACTAAATTATATATATTTGTATTCCAAAGTGCAAAAGTTAGATTTTATGTGTGTCAAAGTATCAAACCAGAGACACTTCAGTATTAACTTTCAGTTTAGTTTAACTAATGTGAAAAGCATTATGGAATACAAAACCAACCAATCTGTACTTGATTCTCATTGTTGAGCTATGACTTCAATATAACAGAAAATATATTCATTATTTGAACATTTCAATAAGAAAAAGTACCACTTAAAAACGAAAAAAACCTTTACTTTTAGAATAAATTAATTTGAGTATGTTTAAAGTATTAAAATTTGACCAGGAGATACACACACAGCACAGTAAATTGGTGAGTTTGATAGAACTGAAAGCCATATCCGTCATTTCACCTAGTTAGCTATTCTGCCCTTATGGCATGAAGAGTTGCTATCCATTAATTTAGCAAAAATTATAACTACAACAAAATATTCTTAACCTTTAGCCTCATGTTGTAATTTAGTTCTTTCAAATTGTACACTGTACATATTATGAGTGCTTTCAGAAACACGTTGGGCCATTTCGTCCCTATACCCTGACTATAGTAAATATTTCATTCTTTATATTTACACATTTTAAGCAGGAAAAATCATATTTGAAAGTACAGTGAGAGCATGGACAAATTTTCCTACAAAACTAAATCAGCGTGTATATAATTATTCCTGAGTACCAATAATTTCGTTGATAAAAATATAGTCAGGGCACATCTTTTATTCTTAACTCCTTCTACACTTGTCTTCTTCTTGTTTAATTTTTATAACTCCTTCTTCCATGAACAATTAAAGTTCTTGGTTACTATTTTTTTATTTAATCCATACAATAACACCATATATCATTACTTCCCTTATGATACGGCTTTTCTTTAAACAACAAAGACTGATAATTCTATTCAGTACAATGAAAATTATATCAACAAATGCATATTTAGTGATTAAAATGGGATTGCAACTCTCCACTAGCATTGATACATTAATACCAAAATGATTTCAGAACATACATTCTGAAAAAAGACCAGAATTTTCTTTACTAGAAAAGTTTAAAAAATGCTGTATCATATTAGAGCTATTTGTGAATACTTAACTTTAATAACAATCTATGTTCAAGAAAATATTTTTATTTTTATAGCTGTTGAGAAAAATGAATTGTACATAGGACAACATACATAATTGTAACTCTTGATATTCAGAAGACTTTCTCCTTTGAAAACAGTAAAGCATTTTTAATTTTACAAATGGAGAAACAAATGCGTATCTCTCAAGAATTAAGTAAATAATGAGCTCCCTTTATGCTATGATCTTCTCATATGATGGGAATAATGATAAAATTGTGGTAAAGGGAACATAATTTTGTTTGTGCTCTGATCTTTTATTTCAAATCAGTTGAGAACCAGGCTTTGTATTTCATATATGTCATACTATAATCTTTATCTAAATTAAGAGTTTACGGGCTGGTGAGATGGCTCAATGGTCTAAAGAACCTACTTAGAACAAGCTTAGCAAAGCACAGGGACCGCGGTTCAATCCCCCAGCACCACATGCCAGTCAGCCCCGCCCCCTGGTGGGCTGAGCT
>NW_004524679.1:9469745-9473548 GCF_000260255.1 Octodon degus
TTCTTTTTGTGGAACCGTGGTTGGAGCTCATGCTCTTGCATTTGCCAGGCAAGTGCTTATTTGAGCTATTTCTCCTGACATACAGTTCAATATTTTGTATTATGAACTGTTGTTAAACTTTTCCTGTCATATATTATGCATGTAACTATTATATATGTATGACTCAAAAGAGAAAATGCCATGGTTTGTATTGCATTTACAGTGCATATTACTTTCCACAACAAAGGCCATTACAAATGATTTAGTCAGTTCATTTCACACTTCCTAGTACTTCTCATATTACTTATGTAAAATCAGCATTATCAGTACTTCACAATCCCTATTACCCAAATTACCTTATAGGGATATATTTTCTATATAGACTTATTCTCTTTAGCAGATAGAGTTACAGATAACTCATAGTCTCTTTTTCCCATTATTTATATAATAATCAAAGAATGCTTACTAACCATTTACCTCAAGTTTGCAATTTTACTGAATGCCATTATATAATATGTAAACATTCAACTAAATTTTCCTAGTTTGTGCTCATCAATTTCATGAATAAAAATAGCTATCCTTATATAATATCCTATTGTCTAGAATATTATAGTGAATGATGTAGATCTACATTTTTATTTTTATATTGCTTATGTCTCTCTTTTATCTTCTACTCATATAAGGCAAAATAGTAACCTTTTAAAATATCAAACTTATATGAGTTAAAGTGTAAAATATTCAGAGTAGCCAATTGTTGGCATAGGAACTATAAGGAAAATGTTTTCCAAGAGAAAGATCAGACTCAAAACTCCAAGCATAAAATTGCTATTCGTGTTGCTTATATGATTCCAAAATTTTACTTAAGAGAAAAAACAAATTATATGAACGAGGACACTAAGGTAGTGTTTATAGATGCCTGTCCCATCAGCTCATATATTTTAAATATGTGGCCAAACAATGAACAAATAAACAGTAAAAAATCATTGGAAAAATCCCTAGGACAATCTCATAAGGGCAAAATTTCTGTAAGTATGTGTGCAAATTTTAAAAATGTAAAAATCCAAAAGTAAATTTATTTAAATTTGACACAAAAAAGAATGAAATCAATACTGATTTGGGTGACTAATTTGATGTCAGTATACGTGGACAAGGAAATGAAGTTTTGTTTATTACTTTCTTAATGTATATTCCTAATTATAACAACAATTAGCACAAATCTTGTATGCTTAATAAATATTTGCTGAAATATAGGGAAAAATTAATATTCTAGTGGCTCAATTACTTGTAGTTACACCCTCGATTACCATTACGGACAAGAAATGCAAAGAAAATTCAAAACAATTCAACTGAAAATTTTCTATAATAAAGCCTAGTCGTTATTATTTCTTACCTAGTAGCCATGATGATGAGTTAGAGGTGAGATTTCTCATTTGCTGTCCACAGTACCTGAACAAATCTGAAGAATTATATTTGTACTGAGGCAAGAAAAAATGAGGTAAACTATAGAACAATGGATATTGAGTAATATTACTGGATTCACCAGCATACACTTAATTATGAAATTTTAGCGAGACAAATTTTGCTACTGTGATGAATAGGTAGTAGTCTATTTTGGCAGCTTCCAATCATTAAAAATTATAGTAGCATTTGTGCACTTGTCTTCCCCTTAACAATCCACTACTATTCATAATTCTGCTTTTTAGAATTAGCCTCCTCCATGTCTTTTCCACAATACCCATTTTTTGTTAGCTTCTATCTTATAACTATCGTTCTTTTTTACTGAATAATTATGTGTCTGTTTCTATTTTAGTAAATATGGTTGCCAGTGTACAACTGAGAGAAGAGCTGTAGATCCTTTGACAACTATGTACCAACTGTATGGTCTGCTACTGATGAGGAAAAATAATTACATAGAATAAATAAATCTAGAGCTTCAATGTATTTGAGATGCAATTTGAAGACTGGGCGTGGTTACATATGCCTGTAATCCCAGCACCTGGGAGGCTGAAAACAGGAGAATCACTACGAGTCCAATTTGTGTAGTGAGACCCTGTAGACCTTGTACTAAAACAGAAAAAAAGATGACATTTGATATTCTTACACTGAATGCTAAAAATTTGTAAAACAAGCAGGATTTAGATGCATTTGTCACACCAAAAAGATAAAATAATTATTCTGTCTAAACACTACTAGTACTATGAATAACCACTATGAAGATAGCAATATGCAATGTATTAATTATTGAAACTGTCCTATTGATTGGTTTTGAAACTGTCTAATTGCTAGTTTCTCAATAAAATTAATAACGAAAAGATAAAATAATTATGTAAGTTTATGAATATGTTAATTTTCTTGTACTAAATATCTTTCCGTGCATATGCATCATAAGATATGTAATTTTTATTTAATATGTAGTTTAAGTATATACAGTAAAAATGAAGACTAAATATTGGTAATTAATAGCTGAAAGTAATTGGCCAGAGAGTTCTGGTTTTCAATAGAGGTTCCACAAATTCCTACTTGTGTGGTCTTAGAAAAATATTTAATTCTTTTTTTCCTTATTTTCCTTAACATGTGAATAATGTTACAGTCTACAGCTTATATAGATTTGTCTATTAGAAGAAATAATAACTATATAATGCTTAATCCAAGATCAGATGCATCAATAAAGCTAAGGAAATGTGGCTGTTGTTATTATTATCATTTTTATTTGTTTTACTACTTTGTTATTATTAGACAAAAAATACATGGTATCAAAACAGAAAAACATATTTATGTTTGTTGTGATTTGTGGCTAGTTGTCCCACAATGTCTTATGTAAGTCATGGGGCAGACTTCTAAAGTTTGTGATTAACTCATGATCCTCTGGGATTACAGGTGTGAGTACTAAATTCAGCTTGGGGCAGATAGTCTGTATTCAGTTTAAGGGAAATTTGTTCTCTGTAGCCATTTTTGCTGCTACTCCTCCCATTTGCTATTGCTCTTTGCTGCCATGAACTGCTGTCCTCTGCCATGTGCCAGTCTTCCTTGGAGCCAGCTATGTATGGACTAAAACTTCTATTAACTGTGTGCTAAGTAAACATTTCCTTCCTTCATTTTGAGTGTCAGGTATTTGTCTCACCAATGAGAGAACAGTAACTGAGACACTGGTGTCTAAGGCCTTCTATGTAAAAATAATTATCAAGGAAGATTATTACATAAAACCAGAGTTTGAGACACTGTTCCCAAATTAATACAGCCATACAAATAATAACAATTTAGGGTGAAACAATGGAATTTGAATACCTTCCTTGTTCAGGTAAGCTCACAATTTGTATTTGTTGTGTGCTGTAACTTTCTGACTATCAAATATTAGAGAAATGAAAATAGGGAGAAAGTTTGCAGGATAAGATAAAAATGTTTGAAAAGTCTGAGAAGGATGACTTCTTAACTAATGAGCTGACACCTTTTAAAAGTGAAGTTGGGAAGAATATAACAAATTTATTCATACAAAATGCAAATGTAGCCAGTGGAAGATTACTTAATTGGAATATCTTCATGCTGAGCTACTTAAATGATTAGCTTGTATCTAGGAGGACATTCAGCAAGATGAACTCATTAGTGGTTTAACAGTAATGACATATAAGCTTCCTAAAGTCTCCTTCAATAAATTTACTCTTAACATCATTTGTATTGTATATTAAAAATCCAGTTAAGATTTCTGGGAGAATTATAAAGACCATCACTAAGTTATAGAAAGAAAAATAAGTTCTAAGTTTCCTCAAACTTTAACTTAATGTTATGGCAGATTACCCAAAGTGATTTAAAGAGTCAATGCAATTCCA
>NW_004524679.1:9473648-9503596 GCF_000260255.1 Octodon degus
GAGAGCCAGGGATTATAATTTTTTCTTTTTCTTCTGGCAGACTCAGCCTGCCCTGAGGGTGGGGGCTCATGTTGCATGTGGTACCCTAGATTGAACTGAGATCCCCATGTGTCAGCTTAAGCTTGTCTAAGCAGGTGCTTTAGAGCACTGAGCTATCTTGCTGGCCCTCCATTGAAATATTAATGACATTCTTTGCAGAACCAGAAGATAACCCTTAACATTTCTATATAACTTTAATGAAACCATAAATTAGATAAATCTGAGTCCACAAAAAAGCTAAGGACATCAAGATACTTCCTCTCATCATTAGGGTAATTAAGGTAGTATAGTGATGACATTAACCCTGTCACTGAAAAATGGAAGAGTGGGATGGCAATATAGTTGGCACACTAAGCATCTGTTTAGGCAAGCACAGGATCAGGGGTTCAATCCCTGATACCTCATGGCAGGCCTGCCCAGTCTGTAGGTAACACTCAGCCAGTGAAGGAGTCTGGGTGTTATTGTGGATGCCTGTAATCTCAGTGCTTGTGAGGCTGAAAACGAAAGGATAACTAACAGTTGGAGCTGCAGAGACCCTGTACCAAATACCTACATTAATAAAAAGTACAAAATAGTGAATCAAGGTATAAATCCACTTGTTGTAAGCTCATTTTTTTTTGTCTTTTGGAGACAAGGTCTCATTATGCAGTTCATGCTGGCCTTGATCTTACTTTGTAGCATAAGATGGTCTTGAACTACCAACAATCCTCTTGCTTGAGTACCCCAAGTGTTAGCCTTAAAGGAGAGCACCACCATGCCTGGCTTGCAAACTCATTTTTGCAAAAGTACAAAAGATAAACATTGAAGAAGAGCCTCTTCAAAATATAATATTGGGGAAGCTGGCTACTATATTCCGAGTAAAATTGCATCCATATCTTTAATAGACCAAAATTTAAAAAATAAAATTTTAACATCACTTTTCATTATAGAAATGAAAATTAAAGGAACACTAAGATTCCACCTTGTTCTGGAAAGTATGATAATAAGAAATGAAGACCAGTGCCAGCATGAGTGCGGTATAAGGGAAACATCATTCATGATTGGTGAGAACGTAAATTAGTACAACTATTATGGAAGTCAGTATGGAGATGTCTCAAAGAACTGAAATTAGAAATTTGGTATAACCTAGTTATTACCCAGCCAATTATGTTCCACAAAGAGCTTAAGACGTAATACTACACTGATACATGCATACTAATGTTTATAGCAGCACGATTTGCAAAAGCAAAATTCTACAAGTAGCCTGTATATGCATTAAAAATACAATTGGAGGGGCTGGAGAGATGGCTTAGTGGTCTAAAGCACCTACTTGGAACAAACTTGATAAAGCACAGGGACCGCTGTTCGATCCCCCAGCACCACATGCCAGCCAGCTGCACCCCCTGGTGGGCTGAGCTGGCCACACACACACACACACACACACACACACACACACACACTAAATAAATAAATAAATTAATTAAAAAAATAAAAAAAACAATTGGATAAGAAAATTTTTTCATTTGTGCAATAGAATACTACTCATTCATAAAGAATGACAAATTTGAGACATGTAGGAAAATGAAAGAACCTGGAAAATATAATGTTGAGTGAAATAAACCAGACACACAAACTTGTACCATGTATTATCTCTTCCTGGAATGAGGTTAAGTGTAAAAATAAATAATACAGAATAGATAGAAAGGGTAAAATAGATATGTAATTTGCAACATGAAATTAGTTCAAGGCAACAAGTATAAGGGGTGAAGAGGAGGAACAGGAGAAATAAATAGAATAAAAGACATGCTATTTATAGGACTTTAGCAGGGGAGATGGCTCAGTGGAATAAGTGCTTCCCTGGAAAGCGCAAGGAACTGAGTTCAATCCCCATTTCCACAAAAAAAAGCACAGTATTTATAGCATTCTAATATCCTCAATTAGGATAAACACAATGTGCTATAATATAAACTAAGATTAATCATATCAACAAGAATCAAAAATAAGACAGAGAAAATTGGACAGGAAAGGAAACTGAGGAAGGAAATGGAATGGCTATTTTTTTAAAAAAAGAAAGAAGCAGTAGTGTGTACATTTAACTATTTCCCTTGATGACTGTGAATGCCTGCACGGCAAACATTTATTAATAAAATAAAATAAAGTTAAACTAAATTATTAAATATAAAACCTGAAAATATGAAATTTCTCTAAGAAAATTCTTCATGACAATATTTGTATATATAGGACCTACGAATTATAGGAAATGAGTCTGCATCTAACTAAACCAATATTGACAGTAGAAGAAAATCCTGAACAGAGTGAAGAACACAATTTATAGAATGAGGGAAGATATTTGTGAATAGACGAGTTTAAATAGAGGATTAACATCAAGAGTATATAAAGATCTCAAGCCAACAACAATAAAAATGCATGTAAATAATGGGCCAATGATGTGAAAAATATTGTGCAAAAGAAGTTATACAAATACCCAAAATCCATATTTGAAAATCTTATGAATACTAGACATCAGGGAAAAGAAAATCAAAACCAAGATTGGGCGTGGTGGCACGTGCCTGTAATCGCAGCTCTTGGGAGGTTGTAAACAGGCAGATCACTATGAGTTCGATCTAGTAATGAGACCCTGAACACCCTGTAAACCCTTCCCTAAAAATAATACCAAAAAAAGAAAGAAAATCAAAATGATAAAATGGTATCACCACATTCCAGTAGGAATTGTTATTATAAAAATAAAATTACTAGTGAGAGTAGAAAATATGAAACACTTGGACATGTTGGTGGGAACCTAAATTAAGGAAGCCACTATAAGAGACAGTATTCAAAAATTAAAAACAGAACTATCATATGATATAGGATTCTCATTACTGGATATATATCCATAGGAAAATAAATCATTATACTGAAGAATCAAGTGCACAACAATGCTTATTTCAGTGACATTCCAAACAGCCAAAACACTGAAATACCTATCAACCAATGGATGATTACATAAATAAAATGCATTACACAAGCACAAATAAATAGTATTCAAACATTGAAAGGATCACAGCTTGTAATTTGTGAAATACATAGAGATGGAGGTCATTATTTTAAGTGAAATACGCCAGGCAAAGATAGACACAGGCTACAAAATATAAGGTAATAGTTATTTGTAAAACCTAGGAAGGGTAGGGACCAGCAAATACACATAAGTTGGAGAAATAAGTTCTATCTAGCATTCTGCAGTGCAGTAGGAGGGCAATAGTTTGTAACAATCTGTATTTTCTGAAAAGGAGAATAGAGGAGTTTGAAGGCTCCTAAATATAAAAAAATCAGCAATTTGAAATGGTAATTATATTGATTTGTTTATTGTATATTACCTGTATTAAATTTTATAGTTTACCACATAAATAAAATACATCCCACTATTGTGTGTCAATTTAAAAGACAAAAAAAGTTGTAAAAACTTTACAAACAGAAAATTAAAGTTTGTAGATATAACTCAGGAGCAGAGCACATGTCTAGCACAAGGTTTTGCATTTGATTCCCCAGACTTAAAAAGAAAAAAAAAAGGCCAGGGAGATAGCTCAGTAGAATAAGCACTTGCCTTGGAAGCACAAGGTCCTGAGTTCAATCCTTAGTACCAGAAAATGGAAAGAAAGAAAAAAGAAAGAAGGAAAGAAAGAAAGAAAGAAAGAAAGAAAGAAAGAAAGAAAGAAAGAAAGAAAGGAAGAAAGAAAGGAAGAAAGAAGAAAGCAAGCAAGCAAGCAAGCAGGCAGGCAAGCATTTGGGTCGGGGAGATGACTCAGTAGAATAAGCTCTTCCCTGGCATGCATGAGGGCCTGAATTCAATTCCCTGTTCTGACAAAAATTAATTAATTAATTAATTAATTAATTAACAAATAAAAACAAAATAAGGAATGCAAAAATATAGAATGATTCCAATTACGTACGGTCAGGTGAAAACAGACCAAATTTAAAATAATGGTTTTCAGGAAGTAGTGGAAGAGAGGACAGAAATCGCTTGTTTAATAAAGACAGATTCTGGGTTTTGCTAGATTATAAAGTGCTGTGGATGGATATATCTGGTGGTAGATGCACCAACAGCACTATGGATGTATTTAATACAATGAAACAGTGTTCTTAAAAATGGTTAACATAGAAATTTATAGTGTGTTCATTTTACAAAATTTTTTAAATAGAAAAATCAACCAGGCATGGTAGGACACATCTATAACTCCAGCACTCAGGTAGCTAAGTCAGGTGGATTGCAATGACTTCAAGGCCACCCTGGACAACATAGTGAGTCTAAGCCAGCCTCAAGTACATTTCTATTCCCTGTCTCAAAAATAAAATATGACTTTTTCCTGGCTTTGTACTCTATAGTCTTTCTAAAGTTTTGTTCTAATTTATTTTTTATCCACAATAGACAACTAATGCATTTTTATTCCTTTTTATTTACATTTGCACCAATAATACACTCATGTATATCATTGTTCTCCTTTATGTTTGATAAGTAAAAGTAACTTGAAAATCAAAGTATAAATATGAATGCAATGCTTTATTAGAACTTAAGGTGAAAATAATTTCTTCACATGGACATGGTATGATTTGAATGTGTATTCCAAAACTTGTGTTGAAATTAATTGTCACTCTATTATAATGAGATATGGAGAGGTCAGGGAGATAGCACAGTGCCATGAGAGCTTACCTGGCAAGGACACAGTCCTGAGTTCGATCCCCAGTACATAAAAAGTGATATGCAACTCTAATTGAGGGTTTTGTTTCAAGAGGTCTCCAACATCATGAACAAATTGTGGCTAATATTGTCAGAATACCTTAAGTGTCATAGCAGTACATTTGCTATAAAGATGAGTATCTTTTGTCAGTGTTTTCTTGCTTCCACACTTTTGCTCTCTTGTATGCTGTCATACAGTGATGATATCTTCAATATTATCCCACAAAAGGGTCTTTCCCAGATGCTGTAACTTTAACATTGGACTTGCCAGCATTCAGAAATGTAAGAAATAAATCTATTTATAAATATCTCACTCTGTATAGTCTTATTAGAGCAGCATAATGGCATTGAAGTTATTTATGTTCAAAGTGAGAAGGATTCTTGAGAAAATTTTCAGGCTTCTAATCAAGTTACAAAGAGTTATACAAATTATTAACAATTTGCAAATATTAAAAGCAGATATGTTTTCTCAATCTTAATAATCTACTTTTACCTTTAGGTAAAAATATCATTATCTTAATTAATCAAATAACATGGTATGGAAAGGTAATAAAGATTTCATATTTGCTTTTTATTTATTTTTTTATGTATTTGACACAGGGTCTCACTACCAGAGTTTGGATTCATAGTGATCCTCTTGTTTTCAGCCTCCCAAGTGCTGAAATTATAAGTGGGCACCAACATGCCCAGATCTAACTCTGGTTCCTGCGCTTGCCTAAGAAAGCACTTAGTCTGCTGAGTTATCTCACCAACACCTGAGTTCAGATTTCAATGAATATGAAATGTACATCCCAATTCCTCAAACATTTAGTGTTGATAGAATCTCACTACCACAGTAATAGGGTAAGCAGAACCACTCTGAAGTACTTACTCATCACTGCACTGTGCTTTCAAGCCTGCTAAAAATATATAAACATGAATTAATAAGGCACACTAAGCCAAGCCACAGCCGCGAACTCCAATCAGTGTCCAGTACTTCTATTGATAGCAAAAACTACTCCCTGTACTTTCCCAAGCTTTGTCCTTGGACAACCACTATTCCCTGTACTTTCCAAAGCCTTGTCCTTGGAAAGTAGCCAGAACACCCTTTCACTGAACTCTCCCTGTCACGACACTATAAAAGAATTTATAGCTCAGTGGTAGCAAACCTACAATACCTGTGACCCTGAAGGCTGTTGATATCATTGAAAGTGCTAAGAGGTAATTGGATATTTTTTTAAATTCATATTCTATAGGGATTTAAATTTTAGAAAACTCATGGTTGTTGGAAAAGAGCAGTTTCCATGTTATGTCCAAGGCTTTTGATATTCAGACAGATAGTGATGTGAAGCTCAATTGTCTCTGTTACGGGGTAACAATATCATTAAGTTTCTCATGCAGATATATAACAACTAAAGTTTGCAAACCAAAAACCAGAGAAATAGAGGGACTCTAAGGATAGCCAACATTTTGCCCCTAGCCCTTCAATGTCAGTGGGGACATAGGACATAAAAGAAGCTATACTGTAACATCCTGTACCTCAGTGTTGTCCCAACTTTTCTGATCAAGATTATGGGGCCACAGGAGAAAGTGATCGATGATGTAGAGTGTGCCTAAGGAGAGTCACCTGGAGAGAAAATATTCTCTCAGGGTATCACAGAGAGCTAACTGGTCAAGGAATGGCCGTGACTCATCCAGATGGCTGACACAGACAAAAGATCTTCAAGGAGATGTACATGGTTTTATGGTAAGTCCTGAGGAGGATTTGACTGACATTGTTAGATATAAAAGTTACATATTTAATTACATAGATCTTTCTTTAACTTGGTCTTAGCCATCTAGCAGAAAAGTATAACCACGAGATATGAAAAGTAATGCATATTAGTCTGCTGAGCTGTAAAAGTCTCAAGTCAAAAACTTCTGACAATTGCCAGTTCTGCTGATAAACCACTACTAATAGGGCCTATTGGAATATACTGGATTATTTTGCTGAATTCAAGTGCCTACAATCTTTAGACTGCCTTCAAGGGTAAAAAGATCTTTTAAAAACTTCTCCAAATGCAGCTTCTCTAACTGCAGTGGAGCACCCTCCTCTGACAAAACAAAACAAAAAAGAGGGATATAGATAAAAGATGGTTTTGTAATAGAAAAAATATGTATATATGATAGGATAGATATATAGCTACTTTCTCTTAGTTCAATGAGAAGAGAGGTTTGTATTAATATTGCTTAGGCATTATATAATTGCTTCATCTTTTCCTCTGAAAAACTATTATGAAGACAATATGCAATGCATTGATTAATGTTACTATCCTTCTAACCTGTTTTGAAAATGTTTCCTTCCTATTTTTTTCTTTTATCTCATTAAAATGAATATAATATATATTGAAAAAAAAAGTGCTAAGAGGTTAGCAATCACTATTACATCCTGTCCAAGAAAAATTATTCTTCTCTTGCAGCCAGAGTGGTCCATCTTGGGATTGTTCTGAAATAAAACTGTCTTGTTCATCTCATACCTTTGATTTCTTAACAATTTTGTAGCCCATAGGGAGAGGAAGTTGAAACAACTACTGCAGTATTCCCACCGTCTTCTTTCTGTGACTTTGTCCCTGCTTCTCTCCCTCTCCCCTTTGTTTTTCACTTTCTCTCTCCTTCCCCCTTTCCCCTATTTATCATGAGTGGCAGGAGATAATTTGTTATTTCCTGCTAACTCTCAACTCATCACTGAATTCTGCATTATCTAGCACAGGACGAGTAAGTTTAACACCTGCCTCATCTAGGCACCTGGGGAGTGTAGGCCCATCCCAGATACCTGGGAGGTTCCAAGGGGCTAGGTTTATTTGTAGAATTCTGGAGAAATTAATGTGGGGACAACTGCCCAATCCCTTAGGAAAAATGCCTTCTCTGATGTGGGTGTGTCACTTCCACAAGAGAATCTCTCTGTGTCCCTGGTCCTGTTTGGTATTTCAACAAAATCTCTGTACTCTGAGCCCCTGTCTTATCAGTTACTACACACATGCATATTTCTCAAAGTCCGGAAAATCCCCTTTTGGGTTGTGCTCTAAAAATATTTCCCTCCTGTTTTAAAGGGAGATATCTAGTCTAAACTCATTATTTTTTCTCTCACAGCTCAGCCTAAGCAGAAGCTAAACACTATCATTCATTGGCCTGAATTTGGCTCATTTGATTTCCAAATTCTTTGTAACCTTAACAGTGACCTGTAAAGAAGGGATAAGTGACACGTGGTCCTTTATGCCCAAGCTGTTTTACCTCTCCACACATGTCTCTCTCTCTGTTAAACTTGTTCTACCCATGAGATACTCCTACAGGAAGTAAAACCCATACGTAACTCCTAAGATTCTGATGCTGACCTTGTAGATGAGCCTCCACTATACCAGCTTTTTTCTCCTGACCTTCTTGAGCCAGTGCTGCTTTCCAATTCAGATGCAGAACAGGGATCTAAAGAACAAGCTTAACCTTCCAGAACATATTCTTTGCTCTCCTCACATTACTTGGCACCATGCAGTCCCTGCCAAGGCTGGTCCTAAAATCCTTTCACTGTGAAAATCATAAAGGTTGAGGAAATCATTAATGTCATTGTGCACTTTTCAGTGCATGACGTGGTACAGATTGAACAGTGGGTGGAATCCTTTTCTGAAAACTCCAGTAAACATAGAGAGGTGCTCTTCTATGTATTTGAGGCATTCACTCACTTCGAAGAATATATCTAATCTTTTCCTGAACTCTTACACACAATGAAAGAACTATTTGGCATCCAGCTGAGATTAGTACAGATGAATTCCAGCAGCAATATCCAAACAATCCGATACACACAGTGGCATCTGTGACAGTTCCAAAAAGTAACCCCCACTAAACCTGCTTTGATTTACCAGGACGGGGAACAGTATGTTGAGAGGTATGATCACATGATAAAGTATCACCTGGATGGTATGGAAAAGAATACATGTAGGGCTAGCGAGATAGCTCAGTGGACAAAGCACCTGCTTTGGCAAGTGCAAGAACCAGGGTTTGATCGCTGGTCCTACATGCTGTGCTAACCACATCCACGGGGTTTGCTGAGCCTGTGGTGACACATGCCTGTAATCTCAGCCCTGGAGAGGTTGAAAACAGGAGGATCACTATGAGTCCAAACTTCATAGGGAGACCCTGTACCAAATACATAAATGGAAAAATAAAATAATATATGAAAATAAGTGTACTATGATAAGTTGAGGGAGTTTACACAGACGCTTGATGAAAACCCACCCTTTTTTACACCCAGCCTAAAAGAAGCATGGAAAAAAGCATTCATATGGATTCTGAGTTCAGACAAGCATACATCTACATCCAGCTCCAATTTATTTCCAAGTCTATGCCCAATATTAGAAAAAAAATCTTCAAAATTTGTAAGAGGGACTACAGACTGTCAGAAATGAGGTAACAAATTCTGCATCCTGCATTTATAACAATCAAGAGGATGAAGAATGACCCTAGGAGGATAGAGATGCTAAAGTATCAAATGTTTGTTTCTGCTACTCATTCCTCTAGTGGAGGGGCTATACCACCTTTGTCACCCTCTTGTCAACTGTTACAAATGTGGCAGTGATGGGTACTGGCAAAACCCTGTTACAATCCTCAACCCAAAACTAACAAAGCTCCATCCATTGGCAATGGTTCCACTAGATGAAAGCTTTTCTCCCACTTCCAGCTATAATACAGCCTCACACAGAAAGCCCTGGCCAACTTTTTATGACCTGACTTAACTGCTGGATTTAAGGACAAGATATTGAAGCTGCTTGGCTTCCACTTCTCCAATGCAAAATGAGTTCATGAAACACAGGGTACTCAGAATGTATACCAATAAGACTATTTTTAACATTTCTGTATTTTAGGACAGGGTCTACAGGGTCTCACTGCATTGATCAGACTTGTAGTGATTCTCCTTTTTACAGCCTGCCAAGTGCTAGGATTACAAGTGTGTGCCACCATATCCAGTCTCAATCACCATCTCAGTGCGCCTTGGGGACAGGGCCAGAATGGCAGGCCTGGAGATCAAACTCCCAGCCCATGTGTCTGCCTAAGTTGGCACTTTAATCCACTGAGCTATTTGGCCAGCCCTCATTTTTTACTTATTGATACTGAAGGAAGACTTTTTCTTGAACTCCAGAGGTCAGTTGCTCAGTCTCCTCATTCTGTGGTTATCATGAAAGGGTTCCAAGTGCAAATCCTTACACACTCCGTCTGTGTACTGTACAGTAGAGGGAAGGAGCATCCTACACTAATTCTTATTTATTACCTACTGTCCTACTCCTTTACTAAACAAAGACCTTATGCACAAACTGGGAACCATGCTATATACTTACTCTCCCTGAGCCTATAAATCTCTTACTTGTCTTCCAGGGGGTAGTCAGCCTGAAGGCTACCCCATCTCCATAAGATGACTTCTTTTAAACATCCATTTCATGGACACTTGTACTCACAAATACCCTCTCACCATACCCTATAAAATTTTTACTGAAGGATCCTGCTCATTTTGTTTCAGTTCCTCAGAACCATTTTATGCCAGAAACATCCTGGGGAAACATTATTTATCACCTTGTGAGGAAAGGATTATTAAACCTCAGAAACTCTCATAATATTCTTCCTCACAAAAGTCTGATGATTGTTTCCACTTAGAATTAGGTATCTAACAGATCAGTGCCACTATAATTCCTATACATCTTGTCACCAACTTTTATACTCCCCTATCTGGAATAACTCCAACACAAGACATTTAATGGTACTTAGTCTTAAAGGTGTCTTCATAAATCTCTGAAACCCTTATGCTCAAAGTTTATTTGAAATCACATGGAATAACCCTAATTTTACCTTCACATAGCAATTAGATTGGACAGTTTTGTCATAGGAGTTCCACAATAGCCCCCTTTTCCTTGGCCAGATGGTTCAAACAGATCTCTCTGACTTTGCCCAAATCCCTACTGTCCTCCTACAGTATATTGAGGACCTCTTCCTCTGTAGATCTACAAAGGACAAATGCAAAATTTAAACTGTTCTCCTTAGTGCCCTGGAAGATCAAGTTTATAGGTTCTCTAAACAAAAGGCCCATCTTGTGTCTTCAGTGGCAAATTACTTACGCCTTCATATTATTCTCACTGCCCAAGAAGTCCAAGAATATAGAAAAGCAAAATTACCTTTCTATCCTTTCCTAACTCTAAATGGGAGCTTCTGACATTATCAGGACTTTAGTGACATTTTAGGATATGGATCCATCATATTTTTGGTCTTTCTTTCTC
Organism: Octodon degus; assembly: GCF_000260255.1. Taxonomy (NCBI): domain Eukaryota; kingdom Metazoa; phylum Chordata; class Mammalia; order Rodentia; family Octodontidae; genus Octodon; species Octodon degus. The sequence goes on from NW_004524679.1 coordinate 9,484,671, forward strand.
TTTCTTTCTTTCTTTCTTTCTTTCTTTCTTTCTTTCTTTCTTTCTTTCTTTCTTTCTTTTGGTGGAACCTTTCTTTCTTTTTTGGTGGAACCGGGGATTGAACTCAGGCCCTTGCACTTGCCAGAGAAGCGCTTATTCCACTGAGCCATCTCCCCGGCCCCTCTTTGTCTTTCTGAGACAAGGTCTCATTATGTGGTTTATTTTGGCCTTGAACTCACTTTGTAACCCAGGCTAGTCTGGAATTCCCAATGATCCTCCTGCCTCAGACTTCTAAATTCTGGGATTACAGATGTGTGCCACTATGCTCAGTTATGGATCCACATTTTTTTTTGTTACAGCCAGGCCACTTGATGATACCTCCAAAAGTAAACTCAATGAGCATTCACCCAAACTCATCATTTACTCGTGTATTCCAGGAACTGAAAAAGGCCCTAAGACCTCTACTTCATACCTTTTTAAGGCTAATAAACTGTTCCATTTTCATTTCTATGTTATAAGTTCTCAAGCATTTGGATTCTTGGCACAGCCTTTAGGAGACTTACTGCTACCTATTGCATCTCTCTCTGACAACTTGACCACCTCTATTAGAGCTGCCACTTTACCTTACGGTGATAACTGCTGCTACTTTTCTTATTTATAATGCTAAAAACAATGAATTTTCACAGCCCCTCCATGTCTAGTGCTCCTGTGGGTTATAGGATTACTAAGCCACTGGGCTCTTCATTGTATTTCTCCCTCTAGATCTAAGACCTTACACTAACACTATACTGTTGTAAGCAGCTGAGTTAGAAACATAGACAAACAGGGCTAGGCCCTCTAAAAGAACCAGTATGGAAGACAAAATGCCTTGCAACTGTGGGAGAAACAGACACTCCCGAGACCACCTCACTTTGGATGTGGCTTTAGGCTTCTTCCCACTGAAATATTTCTTCCCTTTTTCAGTTGTCCCCCCAGTCACACAAATGGGAAGAACAGAGGCTACAGCAACAATAGACCATGTTCCATAAACTGTGGTGACTTTTAAACAGAAAACTAATAATCACTGAGACATCTTCTACTGAATTACACTTCTATTGAATTATACTCCCATTTTCATGCAGGATCTCTTTCACTTACTTGTTTTGAATAGATATGCATTTAACCCCACAGATGATAAAAACCATACACCAGCTCTCAAAAGATAATTCCATCTGTCAGTGAACTCCTCCCTAGAATAATATTTATCCTCCTCCTTTTCTTGTGCATCAGGCTACAGGCCATCTGTTTGCTGGATATTACTAAATTGATTTCACTCATATGCTTCCATCAAAAGGATTCATTACTTACCTGTTCTTGTGTATACATTTACAGGATAGAGAGATACCCTTCTCACCACCAATATAAGGGCTTCCACTATGCCTCATATTTTATTGACTGATATCCTTGTGAAGCTTAGAGCATCAACCTCACTGCAGTCAGAAAATAGAGTACAATTTATCTGTAAGATTTTTCAAAACCTGGTAAAATCACTTTATGTGAACTTGTATTTTTGTATTTTTATCACCCTCAGTCATGAGAAAAAAAATAGAAAGGCCAAATAATTTGACAATAATATGTAGTATAGCAAGCAGTGTTGAATTTCTATAATTTTGTTTAGTGAAAATCTGTATTGTTTCCAATGAATTTTTTTACTATTTTTATTCTTTAAAAATGAATAATAAAAACCTCACTAAATTAAAAATCCAAGTATACAATTAAGTTCACTTCCTACCCCCCCTTCAAGCTGAGAGCTCATCTCTAAAAACTTTCATGCTAAGCTCCTTTGAGTTGATGTATCAAAGGCCACTCACCATCAGACAGGTTCCAACTTACACCTCTAAGTCCTCTACATTCAACCTTGTTAAATGTATCTCATACCATGTTGTGGTCATTTTCTGAGTCTCACCATGCCAACCAACGCTGCTCCCTGACTAATGTAAACCATTCTTTAGGTCAGTTGAATGTGTCTACATGAGAACATTATTAGCTACCATGAGCACTAAATGGAATGAAATCTACCAAATAACGTCACAACTTTGGTAGCAGATGAAATTAAAGATTTTCTTCATTGGTTTCATTGCCTGTTCTAAAACTGGATGAACGTAGCTTTGTCTGCTTCCTTAAAGGACCCACTTCAATCAAGATCACATGCTTACCAGCAATGTTGAAAAAAAAGTGACTGAGTGATGTTTTTCTCTCTAGATTCTTCTAAGACATCTATTGATATTCTGGCACAAGTAGCATCCCTTTACTCCTGCCTGAGAGATTTTCCACAGGTTCTGAGAACTCTGGTTGCAGGGACACTTTTGTGACTTTACTCCCACACAAATAAAGGTGTTTTTTTGTACTTTTATTCTGTTTTGTCACAGTCAGTAACTTGGACTTTTCTTTGCAGATTTAGTGGCCACTGCAGCTGATCTAACTGCAATGGCAAGCAGAAACACCAAAATGAAACTCAGTGAAGCAATTATAAGGAATAAGACAGGAAGAGCAATACCAGAGGAAAACTGCAAAGAGAAAAAACTAGTCACCTATTCTTACTAATAGAAATAGACTTTGCTAGGGGCCTGTGAGATAGTTCAGTGGTCAAATGTGCCTGCTTACCCAAGTGTAGTCAATCTCAGGGAGGACAGTTCATTCCCAACATCACATACTACACCAGCCCTACCCCTCGGCAGACTGAGCCAGCCAAACGTAAAAAGAAAAACAAAAAGAAATAGACTTTGTTAGTTAATGAATGCTGGTCAGAATAACAGAGATATAAAATTCAAGAAAGTTATAAGTGGATACAGTACCTTTTGAAGTTACCAAAAACAAAAAGGGCGCACTGTGGAAAAGATCACAGAGCAGTAGAAAATGTGGGTGGAATTGTGGGGGTAGGGACTGCGCATGCGCAACCTAGACAGATTCTGAGGTCACAAAGTCAGAATTCTCAGGGGTTCTCAACAGTATTTAGCTGCTGAGGAACCAACAGGTGAGCCTTCCCTTCGAAAAACTTCCCAAATTGGCTTTCCCAGGCCTATTTTAGTCCTAAGCCACTAGTCCCATATTTCCGTGACAGTTGGGAACTTGGGAACATGGAGGATGCTGAGGAAACTTCACTAGAATCCCAAAGCCCGAAACAAAGCACCTCAGACACATCAAGAAATAGCACAGATATAGATGAGCTTCTTGCCCCACCAGAGAGCAAGAGACAAAGGAAGGACTTCCTGACAGTCGAGTCTGAGAAGATTCTCCATGACTGCCTCACTGACGACCAGTTTGAACCCTATCCATCAGATGTAGAGAAGCAAATGCGGTCTGGACAGACCAATTTATCTTTTCTGCAGATCACCAATTGGTTTGTAAATGCCGACAAATACTTTCTTCCGGAAGTGTTGGAACAGGATAAGGATGGCTCCGGATACCTAAAAGACAAGGATGCTGATGAAATTCAACTGCCAGACACTACTTCTTCCTCGCTGGTCCAGTCAGGACCCGTGGATCCAGAAAAAGTTCAATGCTTCCCCCTGTCTCAATCGACAAAAAGCCAGGAGCCACCAAAGAAGCTACAGGTTGTGGAGAAATCTTCAAGCCAACAGCTCATCCTAGAAGCCCCACTGAAGGAAAAGGTTGAGATGTCCATTTGTGACACCACTACTTTTCCGGAATCTGTGGGGCCAGAGGCATACGCAGATTTTAGCAATTTCTACCTGCTGGTTGATGTAGCTTTACAAAAGGCAGCTGAACTGGAGCTGCAGAAGAAGCAAGAAGCCAATACATGATTTCTCCAAAAGAAAATCCCGAGCAATCAGTCTTCTGACAACTGTGGTACGTCTGTTTATGCTCACACGAACTAAATGATAAATTTTCCTTTCATACAAAGAACTTAAATTTTTCAACTTTAAGGACAACCATTGTTCACTATTGGAACTCACTTTTGCAAGGGATTTCAATGTTTCTATAGTAAAGATACTACATGTGATGATTAACACTTTGATACATTGTCTGTTTGTTACTCTTTCTCCTGAATTTAATCATTTATTTATTTATTTGTTTGTTTGTTTGTTTGTTTGTTTTTGGAACCAAGTATTGAACTCAGGTACTTGTGCTTGCTTGGGAGGCATTTATTTTACTGATCCAGCTCCAAGCCTTTTCTCCTGAATTTAAAGTCTGCATTCAAACTAATATATCTGAGATTTTACACTATGTTCTATCTTTGAAAAAGATGTTTTTGGCTTCTCTAAGAAAGTTTCTGCATGCCAAAGCTCATGCAGATACCAATTCAGTCTGTCCCTCTCTCTGTAAACTTCCATATGTATGAGAATGAATAATATGAAGGCACAGTTAAGTAAAAGATGACTCTCAAATAAGTAGCCTTCTTTTTAATTGTGGAATTTGTGGGAAGGGCTGGCCAAATAGCTCACACTAGCTGGGCTTGGGCTTGGGCTGGGTCTGGTGGGGTCTTGAGAGCACAGCAAAGTTCTCATGCAAAGCTGGGCATGGGCTGTGTTTGGAGGGGTCCATGGGGCACAGGGTAGCACAGAAGCTCCCCTGGACACTTGTCAGGTCTGGGCGTGGGCTTGGTCTGGAAGGATCCTGAGAGTATGGCAGAAGTTCTCACTCACATGCCGGGCCTGGGCTTGGTCCAGTGATGTCCTTTGTGTAGGAAAGTGTGGAAGCTCTCCCACACACTGGTTGCGTCTGGGCCTGGGCTGGGTCTGCAGGGGTCCAGAGAGCACAGGTGAGTTCAAATCTCTTCCACACACTAGTCAGGCCTGCTCTTGGGCTGGGTCTTGAAGGGTCCCAAAAGCGTGGTGGAAGTTCTCACTCACATGCTGTGCCTGGGCTTGTGCTGTTTATGGAGGGGTTCGGAGGAGTCCTGTGAGCACAGCTGAAGATCTCACTCACAAGTCGTGATTGGCCTGGGTCCAGTGTGGTCCAGCAGGTACAGGGGAGCGGGAAAGCTCTCCCACACACTTGCTGGGCCTGGGCTTAGGCTGAATAAACTTAATTATATAAAATTTAAGGAAATGATATCAAATTTGTCATTCTTTGTAGCTAAGTAATATTTCATATATAGATACCACATTTTATCATGGAAAATAAGAAGAATAAAGATATACCACATACAGGAACCTAATATTGCCAATTAATGTAAAATTTGTAGATCAGAGGCTGGCATGGTGCCACACATTTGAAATCCCAACACTCAGGATGCTGAGTAGGAGGATCACCATAAGTTCAAGACAATTGGAAAGCAAGAACTTGTCTCAGAAAGTATGCTCTAACATCATAACATAGGATATATGTTCTGACATTTGGAGGTGCAAATAGTATCAATAAGAATTAAAAGCTAAGTAGAACTGAAGGAGCAGGGTGGGGTAGTAGGAGGAGAGGGATTAAGACAGAAAAGGAAAGCATGCTGTAATATAATATGCACATGTACCTATTCCTCAAGATGAATTAATATTATGTGAACTGAAAATATGTACAAGATAAACATTTTTAGAAAAAAGAAAGAAGAAATGAGAAATTTCTCATTTAAAAAAGCACAAAGAAATGGACATATTTGTTTAATATTGCAGTTTCTCTGGCATGAGAAACTAATATACCTTTTAATATGAAAATTGCCTGGAATACCATGCTATATATTACAACAAATAGAGTGAAATTTATATTACTTTTTTAAGTGAAAATCTGTATCATAATATTTTTTTCCATTTTAATACTATTTTGTGGTCTCCTTAAAAATAATAAATAAGTAAATCAAAAAGGGTAAATAAGGTGCAAAATACATAGTAGATACTGGGAAATAGGAAGGACATTTTTAAATTGGAAGACGAACCAGGGAGTGGGAGGGGGAGATAAAGAAATAGAAAAGCAAAAAAAAAAAAAAGCTTTTATAAATAAGAAGGGGACAGCCAAATAGTTCAGTGTATTACAGTGCCTGCAAGCAGGCACAGTGGCTGGGGGTTGATTCCCTGGACTGAGCTGCCAGCCCTGCCCCTGCTGCTTGATGAGAAGGCAATTGAGGCTGGGTGTGGTGGTGGATGCCTGTTATCCCAGCTCTTGGAAGGCTGTCAACACGTGGATCACAACAAGTCAAATCTAGCAGTGAGAACCTGAACAGGCTGAAAACCCTTCTCTAAAATTAAAAAAAATAGAATTTCTGGGAAACTTACAACTACAGATTACCTTTTGTATAGTTTATTCCATGGGTAATATTTGCAGAATAAAGCATGAGAGCTACAGCACTTTAATTCATAACAATTTTCATGGAAGAGTAAACTTTTTTTTAGGAGGGACTACTAGCAATTGTACAGTAAAAGGTTTTAAACAGTGTGACTGCTTGTTGGTTACTGGTATTTAAACAACAATTTCAATTAAATTTCATTTCACACATCAAAATAAAATGGAAACAAAAGAGCAGGTAATACTTATATTTTTGTGTCTTTTTAATTTTTATAAAATTTTGACCAATTGTGCATGCTTATCTGGTAATCTGAACAACAAATTTGAAAGGAACAATATGAAATATTTCTTTTTTCATATGAATTTAACACAGGGTGTACAGGGTGTACAGGGTCTCACTACATAATTTGTAATCCTAGTGATTCTCCCATTTTCAGCCTCCCAAGTGCTCAAATTACAGGTGTACCCCACAATACCCAGTCTCAATCAACATCTCAGTGTTCCCCAGTATGGCACCTTGAGGATAAAACTATGGTCCCTGTGCTCTGCTGAAGCAGGAGCTATCTGGCCAGCCCTTGCAATATCTCAATGATAGCTGAATTTCTATTATTTTATTTAGTGAAATTCTCTATAGTTTCTGTCTTTCTCACTATCCCCTTTAATTTTTTAAAACTGAATAAATTAATGTTATCTGAAACAAAAAATAATTAAAAATTAGTTTTAGAAATTTATACCTCATTAACTAAAGAAATAAATGTAATTGCTCTACTCTTGAATTGTCTTATTTTATTATTCATTTCCATTAGAAAAAAGATAAAATAGCAATGAAACAGTTTCAAAACAGGATAGCAGGACAGTTACAATAATTTATGTATTGCATATTGTTGTCTCCATAGTAGTTATTCAAAGGAAAAGATGCATAAGTGATATATTGTCTAAAAAAATTATTACAAACATTTCTTCTCATTGAACTAAGAGAAACTAGTTGTATATCTATCCTAACTATCTTGTATATATATACATATATATTTTTTCACACCAAAATGGTCCTATATTTATATACACCTTTTGTTTTGTTTTGTTTTGTTTTGTTTTGTTTTGTTTTGTCAGAGATGGGTGTTCTACTGAAGTTAGAGAAGGTCTACTTGGAGAAGTCTTTAAAAGATCTTTTCATATTTGATGCCAGTCCAAATAATGTAGGTACTTGAAATCAGCAAAATAATCCAATATACTCCAATAGTCCATAAAAGTAGTGAGTTATTACAAGTGGTAATTGTCACAAGTTCTTGACTTGAGACTTTTATAGCTCAGCATATTAATGTAGCTTTACTTTTTATACCTCATGGTTGCACTTTTCTGCTGAATGGTAAAGACCCAGTTAAAACATGACCTATATAATTAAATATGTAACTTTTGTATCTGATAAGGTTAGTCAAATCCCCTAAGGAGACAGCCTGGAACCATGTACAGAACCTTGTGGATTTTTTGTCAGTGTCTGCTATCTGGATGAGTCACAGCCTTTGGTGATCAACTTGTTATCTGTGAAAGCCTGAGAAAAGTTTTTCTCCCTAAGTGTCTCTCCATAGGCATACTATACATCATTGATCAATTTCCTCTGTGTGCCCATAATCTCCTTGGTCAGAAAATTTGGGGCACAACTGAGTTACAGGATGTTACAGTACAGGTTCTCCTATGTCCTGAATCCTCATTGACCATGAAGGGCTATGGCCAAAATATTGGAAATATTTTTGGACTACCTATGCTCTAAGTTTTGGTCTGCAAACTTCAGTTGTTAAAAATCCAGAAGACTAGCTTAATGATATTATAATCCTGTAGCAGAGGCAGTTAAGCTTAACATCACTATCTGTATGAATATCACATAGTTTAGACAAAATAGAACTGATATTTTCCTTCAGCCATGGATATTCTAAAATTTAAATCCCTATAGAATATTTAAAAAATTACACTTTTACAAAGAAATTTAGAAGTCAACCATATTCAACATTGTTGCAGTACAATCCTACTACATTTAGTTTTTGTCTCTCATTTACATTTATTAACTTTTTTTACAGACATTACTTTAAAGAGAGTATAGAAAAAGTAGTATTGGGAAAAACTGAAATCTCTTCTTAATTCTAAGAGCTTCTTAGTTGAGTTTTTGGGCCTTCCAAGTAGAGTATCATGTCATCTGCAAATAATGATAGTTTAACTTCTTCTCTACCTATTCATATTCCTTTTATTTCTCTCCCTTATCTAATGGCTGTAGTTAATGATTATAGAACTCTATTGGATAGGAGTGGTGATAGACAACATGCTTGTCTTGTATCTGATCAGAGTAAGATTTCAGTTTTTCCCAATGTAGAATTAGATTTGCAGTTGAATTGTCATAGATAGCTCTTCCAGATTGAGGTAGAAGCCATCTCTTCCAATTTTCTGTAGAGCTTTGATCATGAGTTAGTGTTGGACTTTCTCAAAGGCCTTTTCTGCATTAATTGAGATGATCATGTAGTTTGTGGATTTGGATCTATTGGTATAGTGCATGACATTTATAGATTTGCATATTCTAAACCATCCTTGTATCACTGGGAGGAATCCCACCTGGTCATGGTGTATCATCTTCTTAATGGTTTTCTGCATTCTATTTGGTAGGATTTTATTGAGGACGTTTGCATCTATGTTCATGAAGGAAATTGGCCGGCAGTTTGCTTTTGTAGTTGCATCTTTCTCTGGTTTTGGTATTAGTATAATACTTGACTGCAGGAATGATTTTGGGAATATTCTTTGCTTTTCAATTTCATTGAAGAGTTTGAGGAATATTGGGATACTATCTCCTATAAATTTCTTGAAGAATTCAGCTGTGAATCCATCAAAACCTGGGCTTTTCTTTGTAAGTAGTATAAAATCACCAAATACCAGTGCACCCAAATACACAAAAACAATATAAATAGACATGAAAAGTCACATAAGCATTAACATAATTATAGTCAGAGATGTTAATGATCCACTCTTACAAATGGATAGATTGCCTAGTCAAAAAATTAACAAATAAATATCAGAATTAGTTCAACCCTTTGAACAGATTGACTTGGTAAGATTCTACAGAACATTCCAGCCCAAAACATCAGAATACACTTTCTTCTCAGCTGCACATGGCACACTATTCATACTAGACCATATAGTAGTGTATAAAACATGCTACACAAGTGCAGATATACTGAAAGGATCCCATTTGTATTATCTGATCACAGCAGAATGAAACTGGAAATCAAAGACAAACAAATCATAAGCACTACTTAAACACTTGGAAATTAAGCAACACCTTTCTGAAGAACGAATGGATCACCTAGAAAATTAAAGTTCAAAGTAAATAATATCTACATTTAAATGATAAGTCTGATCATCTATATTGTAAGTTACATGATACAATTAAAGCAATTATAGGAGAGCAATTTATAGTGATGACTATAATCAGGAAAACAGAATGAGCTCAAAATAACAACCTAATCTGAACATCAAATTTCTACAAAAATAAGAACAAATCAAATCAAAGATCATAGGAGGAAAGAAATGATAAAAGCATAGACCTTAATGCAAGTGAGACTAAGAAGATAAAACAAAAAGTCAAAGAATTGAAGAGTTTGCTATTTTATTAATAAAATTTATAAACTCAGAAAACTTCATCAAGAAGAAAAATGCAAAACTCAAGACATTAAGAATAAGGAAGCAGAGACCACGAAAGAAACTACATATATCAAAAAGGTAATCAATATATATTTTGACACCCTATGTTGTAATGAAAAGTAAAACAAAGAAGAAATTGAGAGATTCCAAGACACGAGTTAACAAAACATAGAAAAGAAAACTCAAGATATAAAAACTCTAAATATCTCCAGATCAGTCAGTAAATTTAAAAATGTAATAAAAATACTTATCAAAATTAAATGCCCAGGTCCTAACTGCTGCAATCTTTAAGAAATTTAGAGGAGAAGTAATGCCACTAATACTTAAAATCTTTAAGGAAATTGTAATAAAACCTACTTTTAAACTTATTCCTGGAAGAAAGAAGTACCATAATTCCAAAACCAGAGAAAAGCCCAATCAAAAAGTAAACTATGGGCAAAATTTCCTAATTAGTATAGATAAGAAATCCTCAGTAAGATACTGGCAAACAGACTGATGCATGTCATCAGAAACATTGTACACCATGACCAGGTAGTTTTTACCATAGTAAAGCAGAAGAGGTTAAAAATATGCAAATCAATTTTTTGTGTTACTGGGGAGAGAACTCAGGACCTTGCACTTATCAGGCACGTGCTTATACAGCTGAGCTGTATCTCCAGCCCCTGAACCAAATAATGTAATGCACCATATAAACAGAACCAAAGACAAGACATTACATGATCATCTCAATAGATGCGGTAAAAGAATTTGAGAAAATCCAACACCAATTCAAGAGAAAATCTAGAGAAAATTGAAATCAGTGGTTTTTACTCAATTGGACAAATGCTATCTGTAAGAAACCAACAGCTAGCATCATACTAAATTGTCAAAAACTCAAAGTTTTCATTCCAAAATAAGGAAAAAGGCCCCTGCTTCCACCACCACTGCTCAATATAGTTTTTGGAAACATTGAAAGCAATTAGATAAGTGAAAGGAATAAAAGGAGTAATGATAAAGAATGCAAAAAATCAATCTAGTGGTATTTGTAGATGAGATGCTTTACTCTAAAAAGATGCTAAAATCACCACTTAAAGTGTTACAGATTTAATAACCAAGCACCGTATTATAGCTGTATACAAAAATCAAAACTCAAAAATGAATACCATTCCTGTATATTAGCATCAAACTCAAAGATAGAAATTAGAAAACCACATGCTTTAGAATAGCGTCCAAAAACATGAGGTACATTGGAATCAACCTAACAGAGTAAAAATATATACATTAAGTGGAAGTACTCTGAAAGATGATATCAGAAAGTCGAAATATTTTCCGTGCTCATGAATAAGAACAAAAATAGTGGAAATTCCTATACTCACATTGTTATGTAGATTTAATGTAATCCTTATCAAAATATCATTATTATAAATTACAGAATGATAGAAAAGGCCTAAAATTTATTTGGAACCATATAAGCCCTAGAATATGCAAGGCAATTCTGTTCAACAAGGGCAAAGAAGTGGGTAGCAAAAAATAATTTAAAAAAAAATCCAGACCTGCATATCGGTGGAACAGAAGAAAAGATGCAGAAACAACTCGAAACACACTCAGCCAACTGATTTTTGATAAATAGGTCAAATGCATTCACTGGAAGAAAGATACTTTCTTTAACAAATGGTACTGGAAAAACTCTTTTCACATTCCAAATAATAAAACTAGATCTATGTTTATTGCTATGCACTAAACTAAACTCAAAGTGGATCAAGGAGCTAAGTATTAAAACAGTAAAACTACATTTATTAGAAAGTAAAAAATGCAGAAATCTTTAAGACATAGGTGTAGGCAGAGACTTCCCTAATGATACACAGACCATCTGTGAAATGTGCCTAAAGAGAGTCACATGGAGAGAAAACATTCTCTCAGGCTTTGGCAGAGAGCAAATGACCAAGCAATGGCCATGACTCATCCGCATGGCTGACACTGACAAAGGATCTACAAAGTGTGATACAGGGTTTTGGGATAAGTCCTCAGGGGACTTGACTGACCATGTCAAATACAAAAGTTACATTTCTTGTTGTATAGGTCTTGCTTTATCTTGGTCTTAACCATCCAGCAGAAAAGTGTAGAAACAGGTATGAAAAGTGAAGCTATGTTAATATGGTGAGATGAGGAAGGCTCAAGTCAACAACTTCTGACGCTGCCAGTCCTACAGAAAACCCACTACTATTGTGGACCACTGGACTATATTGGAATATGTTGCTGAATTCATGCACCTACAATATATGGATGGCTATGGAATACCCATCTCTGAGAAAACTAAACAAAAAAAGGTGACAAAAACAAAGGACCATTTTGTATCTGTATATACAAAATAGTTAGGATAGATATATAGCTACTTTCTCTTAATTCAATAAAAAGAAAGATTTGTACTAATAGTGTTTGGACAGGATATCATGTCTGCACCTTGTGCTATGAATGACTACTACAAAGACAACAATATGCAATGTATTAATTGTTATAACTCTCCTACCAACCTGTTTTGAAGCTGTCTCATTGCAAATTTTCTCAGTAAAATTAATAAATAAAAAATACTTCAAAGAATCAACAAATGGGGCAACACTTTATTAAAAAGCACTCACACAACAAAATAAGGCACTAACAGAGTGAAAAAACAGCCAGCAGAGTGAGCAAAAATTTAGCCAGTTGTCCCTTAAACAAAGCACTTCTACCAAGAACATTTAAATAATTAAAAAAAATTAGATTCCTCCAGTGCAAAAACCCACTCAAAAATGGGTATCTGAGATGAATATATGCTTCTTAGGTGAAGAACTGTATATGGCAAATAAATCCATGAATGAAATGTTCAACATCATTTGTCATTCAAGAGATGCAAATTAAAACAATAGTGATAATCCATCTCACTCCAGGAAGAATGGTTGTTTTCAAGCACTCAAACAACAACAGATAATGGAGGGGCTGTGGAGGAAAAACAAACCCGTCTCCCATATTGGTAGAAATGTATAGACTGGTGCAACCATTGTGGCACTGTAGAGATTCCTCAAAAAGAAAAAACAATATTAGAAGTTCCATTCAACCCCATTTTTCCCCTTCTAGGTATCTTCTCAGAGGTTTCTACATAATCAAAGTTTTAAAATATATTCAATTATTAAGCATATATAAAATGTATGAACATTAATTATAGCTAAGCAATTACCTATTAACTAAAAATAAAATTGAAAATAGTAGACATAAATATTTTATTAACAATTTCTACATAAAATAGATTCTGAAAGAATGAGAGTAAAAATAGATTGTGATAAGGAAAAATGCAAATATAGTATCTAGTGTGCTTATGAGTCTTATATAAGGTAAATGAGCTCAAATTTTTATGATTCAAAATCAGCTCTTGGATATATTCAAGATTAACTTGGCAGAATAACACATAAAATGATGAAAAATAGAAGTAGCTTTGGGTTATAACTGCTTTTAAATTGTGATTAAGTTATCTTACAGGTTGCTGCTATGGTAATTATGTCAGATATAAAAACATTGCAGTTTATCATAAGCTTTGTACAAAAACAACTGAAAGGCTCCAATGACCAAGCAAGGCCTGGCAAGGGTGCATGTGCTAGCCTAGCCTAGGTAAGACCTCAGCTACCCAGTAAGGTCCCAGCAGGGGCACAGTAGCTGGCCCTGACCTGGACAAGAGTCTAGTGCAGAGCAGAACCATAGAAGGGTCATACACACTAGCACAGGAGGAACTTCTGTCACAGAGAAAAACCCTAGTGGGCATGGAAAGAATGAGCAGGCATGAAAAGGGTAGTGGAAAAGTCCAAAGCAACAGTGAGAATATAAGCCAGGTGATTCAGCATTATGCCTCAGCACACGGACAGTAGTAGAAGCCATCTATTGGGAAATAATATTTTTATTAAGAGCCCAGGAAGAATTCCAGTAACAGAGGATGAGTCCCAGACTCCACATATAGAGACCACAATGAGCCCGAATCCCAGCATATATCCCACTGCAAATTTTGTTGCAGTACACAACCCATTTCTGGGATACAATTTGAGCCTAGCACAGAAATACATATACCAGAGGAATTTTGCTACTTAGCTTTTTCTCTATTTGATTTTTCTTTTCTCCCTTATTGTAAATATTTTATTTGTTTTATCTTGTTTTAATTGTGTTATTATTTTTATTCTTTTCATTGTTTCTTTGTTTTCCCTTTTTCTTCCACAATTTAAATTTTGATATTTTTGGGTTTTTTTTCTTTTGTCTACTTTCTTTTCTCAATTATCTCTCTTGATTTTATAATACTTCATATGAATAAACATTACCTCTTCTCTTTCAGGTTTGCTTTAATACTTCTGTGCTTTTTCTTTCATTCATTCACTCCATTGTCTTCCAGTTTCTCAAAATGTGGGTGATCAAAATTTTAGGGATTCATTGGTCTATCAGTGTACCTTTGGGATGAGTAGCAGAATGAATGAAGAAAAAATAGAAAAGAGACAAGAGGTGGCTCAGGTGGAGAAACCTTTATTTTATAGGAAAGAAAATGAAACAACAACAGTGGGGAAATTTATTTATACCTTTCTAAATTTAGTACCATGAGACATAAGTTTGCCTAGTGTCTGATGACTGAAATTCTCCAGGCAGGATGATTTCCTCAAGACTGTGGTTTCTTGAATGCTTTAGGCACTTTGGCGTTGTTTTGCCTCAACACATACAGGTAATTTCCAGCTTCAGCAACTCCCAATAACCCATTGCCCTCCAACCTTGTTTACATATTTGACCTCATTCATCTCTCTTTATTGTCTCTCATCTTTTTAAAGCTCCCTCAACATGGTAAAATCACTGCATTAAGGGAAAAATCATTATGTACAAATTATAGGTTCTTAGTGTATGTTAGATTTTGTTTCATAAGTGCAGAAATTGCTCCTATGGTTAAAGATATCCAGGTAATAGTTACAACAGTTTGGCACTAGCCAATCTTCGCTTGAGCCTATTGTTATTGAAGACTGTGTTACTTTAGTAAGTATTTAAAACTGATTATAAACAGCTCTTCACCCTTGTATGATAATATTTTTATTATATGATATGATAATCATTACTGTAGTCCAGAAAAAAAGGAATAGTTGTCAAATAGTTATGTAGTTCTCATCCTCAATACATTGGGAAAGTATGTTCTTGGGACAGACACAAAGATAAAGAACCACTTGTATCTAGAAAATATCCTTGAGGAACAAGGATATTTTACAGGGCAGCCCCAATACTATGTATAAATCCATGTACATAAAAAATCTACAAGCATCATCAGAGAAAAAGAAGAAAGGTAGAAAATAGAAAATGACAAGATGCAAAAGTCACACACAACTCAGAAACTACTCCATCCGGGACAAGTATAGAGCACAAGGAGATAGAGAAAATCAAAAGGCAAATATTAGAAATTTTTGAAATGATAGGAACACAAGTTTAAAAAATGGAAGATGGGCCGGGGAAATGGCTCAGTGTAATAAGCACTTCCCTGGCAAGCGCAAAGGCCTGAGTTCAATCCCAGGTTCTGAAAAAAAATAAAAATAAAAATAAAAAAATAAAAATGGAAGAGATTCTCTTAGTCAATTTTCTCTCATTACTGAGAAACATTAAATATCCAAACTTAATGAAGGAAGAAATTTTTTAGCTCACAGTTTGTGCAGGTATCAGCCCATAATCAGCAGGTTCCAAAGCAGGGTGACATGGTGAGAAGTAACATTTCAAGGCATTAAAAGACAAAATAAGAGCAAAACAGGGAAAAACAACCTTCTTTTCATCAAATACGTTATAAGCAAACTATCTACTCTGTAGGTGGGTCCTCTGTACTCTAGAATATAGAGCTGTTGTGAATACTCAGATAAGCTTCTAAACTGCTCAAGGTGACACAATCTCTCTACCATATAATTACACCCATTTTCAACCTTGCAACCATACCCATTTATTTAAAACGAGTCTGCAGATACAAAGCCAGGCTCATACTTATCATTTTATAACTTCAACGTTATAACTAAGGTACCAGCATTAAGTCTATCAACATTATATTACTTTAGAATGATAACATTCCATCCCAGGGGCCCCAAAGCCTCATATACATCCCTTTACATATGAGGTATTTACTCCATCTGTAAGAGTTGACAAACTACTAGCAACTTCAGCATTGCCAAAACGTACCATTTACAAGTCTTCTCTGAGATGCAAGGCAAATTCTTACCACTAATTCTCTATTAAAATAAAAAGTTGAACACTTCCAACATTCAATGGCACAAATAAACATTTCCATCCCAAAGTTTAAAAACAGCAGATACAAAGGACTGAGACAAAATCAGCCTAAAATCCAGCAGGGCAAACATTACATCATGTAGTTGCATATACAGCATCCTATGTAACTTGTGACAACTTGTGAGTTTTAAAGAGCTTTCTTTGAGTTCACCTGTATAACACTTCTGGTGGTTACAGCTCCAAAGGTTTCTTTATTGAGCTCATTTTTCTCTTTCCTTAAAGCTTTCCTTAGATAACCAATGTTCCTTTCTGATCCAAACTTCTAGGATATCTATACTACTTTGTCTTCACTTCACACTCACAGATTTATATATTTCCCTCTTAGGGATAAACTGCACGGCTTCCAAAGACTTCTTTTGAAAGTGAAGTAGAATCCTTCTTTTTCACTAAACTAACTACATGTACCTGAAATGTGTATTATGCCAATTTATGCTTATAGCTGGAGCAGGAGCCAGGATTTCCTCTCTTGACTGTATGGCTTGAGTGCCTGGATCAATGAACTTTCTGAATCTAATTCTGAGGAATAAATTATCTGTGTTATCACCATTCTGGAACTAGGAGCTCTAGACTTTTTCTCAAGGCAAAGTCTTTCACTTTTATGGTTTCGAGGCTCCAAGGAGTGGAAACTTGCTGTTTGTTGTGATGCCATCAGCCTTTAGTGTCTATTACCCTGTTCCTTCTCAGCAGTGAAAATCTCCTAAGCTTTATCTTTGTAATCCATAGTTCTACTGGTACTTTCTCTCTGGCAAAACTTTCATTGTTTTAAATCATTCTGCTATAGTCTCTACTCTAGATTCCCAATCTGGCTAAAAGTCCCCAACAGTAGCCAAGCCACTTCCTCAACATTTGAATGTCTTGATATTTATTCTGCCCTTTTAATTAGCCTGCCATTGTTAACCTTAGTCCTATAAAACATCTCTATTCAAGTGAAAAATGCAGACAATTTTCTTCCATGTCACAAAACACATCATCTGGAGTCTAAAAGCCAATGCAGTCCTTCCCAGAAGAAATCTCTGAAGCCTGGTCTTTAGGAGCAGGATTTCTATAGTGCTTCTCCTCTTCTGTACTCTGACCACAACTTCCCATACTGAACAACATAAGGTATTCATTCTAGCTCTACTCTTTCAGATGGCACCATGAAACCTTTCCAATCTGTTCCTACAGGACATTCCCAAAGGCTCGGGGATCACTTATTCAGGTATACTGACAGAGCAATGGGTCTTCTCCTGGTATCAAATTCTGTCTTAGTTACTTTTCTTTCATTGATGACAGAAAGTCTCTGATGCCTAAAATGAAGAAAAGCACAATCTGCAATGGTCTCAGCCCATAATCAATTGGCCCCAAGACAAGGTGGCCTTGTGAGGGGCAACAAATTAATGCATCTGAAGACAAAAAATCAAATACAACATGAGAAAAAGGGGGAAAAAAGCAAACCTTTTTCTCTCATCTATAATTTAAGCAAAATGTCTGCCCTATGTTTGGTCCTCTACACACTAAAATGTAGAACAGCTGAGTCAGTTAAGCATCTAAAATTGTCAAGTTAAGACAATGTATCAACTATTACAGAGGCTGTAAAAGAAATGGTCTCTAAGGTATGAAAAGAAGTGAAAACCAAAATGAGACATTAGAGCATTCACATGCAGAAAATAGAGGAGCTTGGCATAATGAAGGAAATCATGAATGCCCAACATAGGGAAGAAATGAAAAGTATAAAATAAGCACAAACAGAACTCCAGAAAATTAAAACTATTGAGAACCTTCCTGGTCCTAGTCTCAGTCTGGGTAGTTTATATTTATAATCCCATAGAGAAGTTATTAGAATCCTATCAATTTAATTCCAATCTAATATATCCAGTGCAAGCCATGGTGATGATGAAGACACCAAGGCATATTTGTAGTTATGGGGAACAAAGTCCTTGATCCAAGGCAAGACTCAGGCTTTTTTCATTCATGAAGAAACAAGAAGCTTGAGGATGACTGACTCTGATAATGGTAGGAAGTAGGTGAGTGCCATGAGCTGGGTTAGGTAAGAGGCCTGAATTCACCTCTGTGCTATACAGACAGAAGGATATGTATTACAAAATTGAGATAGTATCTAGTGTTTGGCAGTTAGCTCTTCATATTTGATGTGTAATCTTTCAGGGCCCTGAAAACTATAGCCTCTGTCTCAAGGCTTGATCCCATCTGATGGCATGGAGCATGAGTGTTTATCCTGTCTTGACCCAGCTCAAACTATGCAGCAGCAGGTAGGGATTCCAGGGAAACACACCTACTGTCTTCAAAGACTACCATCAGCACCGAGGTTAGACTCATATGAATTTCCTAAAGCCAATTATAAGGAAAAGTCATAGCCAGGTCTGTTCATCCTAATGCATGGAAATAGAGGCAGGCTAATCCCAAATGGAGACAAATGGCCACTCAAGAAAAGTCACCCAGATGGTCTTACATTAAAAAAGTTACATTGAAATTATTATACACAAAAGGTGGAATGAAGGCAAAGATACATTTCACATCTAGAAACGGGATTGTGTCTAGAGACAAAGAAAAGGAAAAGCATCAAAAAAATAATAAGAAACCATGGAAACATCAATTCAATAGCTACAAGATGAAGCAACGAAAATAAGACAATTGATTGTGGTCAATGAGAAAGCTGGAGACAGCCTAAAAGCAGAGAGAGAGAGAGAGAGAGAGAGAGAGAGAGAGAGAGAGAGAGAGAGAGAGAGAGACTCACAAAAATAATGGCAAAACATCTCCTGAGAATGAAA
>NW_004524679.1:9509286-9520977 GCF_000260255.1 Octodon degus
TTTTTTTTTTTTTTTTTTTTTTTGGTGGAACTGGGGATTGAACTGAGGCAAGCACTTATTCCACTGAGCCATCTTCCTGGCCCCTTGTGAATTCTTTAATAAAATCAAAAGGGAAGCAATACTACCAAACTCATTCTTTAAAGCAAGTGTCACTCTGATAACATTACTGGAGGAAATCCAAACTAATAACAAAGAACTCTAGGCCAATCAACACAGGCACAAAAATCTTCAAAATATATTGGTAAACAGAATAAGCAAGTCATGAAAAATAACATTCAACATATCCAAGTTGGATTAATCTCAGAGTTGCAGAAAGGTTTCAACATAAGTAAAGCAATTAATGCAATATTTATACTTATGTATTAATTATACAATTGTATTAATTGCTATACTTATGTTATACTAATTGAGCCAAAGACCAAAGTCACATGATCATCTCAATAGATGTAGAAATAGTATCTGACAAAGACTTAACTATTTAAAAAAACTCACTAAATCTACTGAAGAGAAAACTAATAGAAATCTTAAAGATGCAGGTGTAAGCAAAGATGCCATGAACAAAATCCCAATGGCTCAGAAATACTACAAAGAATGAATAACTGCGATCTCATCTTATGAAAAAGCTTTCACACCTTAAAAGAAATCATCAACAGGGTGAAATGATAAGCCAGAGTGGGAAAATATAATTTTCCAGTTGTCATTAATACAAAAAATATATATGTAGAACATATAAAGAACTGAAGAAAAAATTAGTCCCTTCAAGTTCAAAGATATAATCCAAAAACAGGAATCTAAGCTCAATATGTACTTCTCAGATGAAGTAATACATACAGCAAGTAAATGTATAAAAATGTTCAACATGGAATGGTGAGATAGCTGAGTGGTCTAAAGTGCCTGCTTAGGCAAGCTTAGGCAAGCATGGAGGGACCATTGTTTGATCACTGGCACCACACGCTGCACCAACCCTGCTCCCAGGATGGGCTGAGCCGGCCACCAAAAAAAAAAAAGTTCAACATAACATGTCATTTAGGATATGCAAATTAAAATAACACTGAAATTATATCTCAGTCCAGAAAGAATGTCCGACATCAAAAATATCAACCCCAAAATTGCTATCATAAATGAATATTTCTCAGAAAACCTGTACTGTAATATCCTGTAACTCAGTGGCTACAGAGGAAAGTTAGGGATGATGTAGTGTGCCTAAGGAGAGTCAAAATGGATCAAGGAGCTAAACATTAAAACAGAAAAACTACATTTATTAGAAAATGAAAAAAATACAGAAATCTTGTAGACATAGGTATAGGCAGAGACTTCACTAATGATACACAGACCACCTGTGAAATGTGCCTAAACAGTTTCACATGGAGAGAAAACATGTTCTGCAAACTGTGGTACAGGGTTTCAGGATAAATCATGAGGGGATTTGACTGACATGGTCAGACAGAAAAGCTATATTTTCTGTTAAATAGGTCTTCTTTGTCTTGGTCTTGACCATCCAGCAGAAAAGTGTAAAAATGAGGTATAAAATATAAAGCCATATTAATATACTGAGCTGTGAAAAGCTCAAGTCAACAACATTACCATTCCTACAGATAACTCACTACTATTATGGACTACTGGACTATATTGGATTATTTTGCTGAATTCACACACCTACAGTATTTAAATGGCAATGGAATGCTCATCTCTGACAAAACTAAACAAAAAAGGAGATTCAAATGAAGGACCATTTTGTATCTGTATATACAAAATAAGATAGATATACAGTTACTTTCTCTTAATTAACTGAGAAGAAAGATTTGTACTAATAGTGTTTGGACAGGATATCATGTCTGCATCTTGTACTATGAATAACCACTAAGAAGACAACAATATGCAATGTATTAATTAATGAATCTGTCCTACTAACCTGTTTTGAAACCGTTTCATTGCATTTTGTTTCTAAATAAAATTAATAAAAAAGTTTAAAAATCAATGCCTCAGCAGTGGTGGGGAAAAAGGTACACCCTTCAAAGTTGGAGGGAGTGTGGACTGGTACATCCACTGTGGACATAG
Source organism: Octodon degus (assembly GCF_000260255.1). Lineage (NCBI taxonomy): Eukaryota > Metazoa > Chordata > Mammalia > Rodentia > Octodontidae > Octodon > Octodon degus. The sequence goes on from NW_004524679.1 coordinate 9,511,345, forward strand.
TTGTGATTATTCAAAAAATCAGAATTATATGTCCCCTTTAACCAGCTATTCTCCTCCCAGGTAATTTTGCTAAACCATTTTTTGTTTGTTTGTTTGGTTTTTGGCAGAACTGGGGATTGAACTCAGGCCCTTGCGTTTGCCAGGCTACCGCTTTTTATACTGAGCTATCTCCCTGACCCTTACCAGAAGAATTGAAAATATCATATCACAGTGATAAATGCTCACCTATAGGTGCACAATTTGTAGTAGCTAACATTGAAAGGAACAGTTAATGCCTATATTGTTTGAGCAATTTTCATGGCTCTATATGTTAATTTGAGCAACTACTTTGAAGATAACAATACACAATATAATAATTATTCTTAATTTCCTATTATTTTATTTTGAAATTCTGTATCATTTTATTTTTTCTCACTTTTTAATGTAAATTTTTAATTTTATTTATTTATTTACTTCTTTATTGTATTTTGGGGAAAGTCTACAGGGGGTTCAAATTCTCACTATTAGATCAGACTTGCTGTAATCCACCGGTTTACAGCCTCCCAAGAGCTGTTATTACAGGCACGCGCCACCACACCCAGTCTCAATTGCCCTCTCAGCACTGGGGCGGACCTGGCAGGGCAGGCCCAGGGATTGAAACCCCAGCCCCTGCACCTTCTTGCAGGCACTTTAATCCACTCAGTTATTTGGCTAGCCCTTTAATTTTAATTTAATTTTTAAAAATGTATTTGGCACAGGGCCTCACCACGCAGCTCAGACTCGTAGTGATTCTGTTTTCAGCCTCCCCAGTGATGGGATTACATGTGTGTGCCACCACACCAAATCTGTCATTGGCTCAACATGCCTAAGGAGTGCACTAAGCAGGCACTTAGTCCACTGAGCTATCTCACCGGCCCCATTTTTTTTAAAGACCTAAGATTTGAGGTCCTATTTGACCTAAAGCACCGGCTTAGGTACGTTTAGGCAAGCACAGGGAATGCAATTTGATCACTGACACCACATGCTTCTCAATCCCAGCAACAAGGGTGGGCTGAGCTGACCAAAAATAAACAAACAAACAAATAAATAAATAATGAAAACAACACAAATGGCCTTCAACGGAAGAATGGATAAGAACTAGTCTTTTTGTAAAATGACATTCTACTATGCTATAAAGCATGATAAATCTCAGACTCTTATATGCAAATAGTTGTAACTTGAGAACATACCCATAAATGAAATAAAGCAGACATAACTGTGTAGACATTATATTTTTTCCCTGTGGTGAATAACTGAAAGAGTAAATAAGACTAAAAATGTACAATAGATATTTTCAAATGGGAAGAAATTGTTTAAAAGTAAAGAGAAACTATGGTGGGGTAAAGAGGAAAGGAAAAGAGAAAACATACAAAATAGTTATGCTACTGGTTTCTTTCAGTTCCTTTAAAAATAAGGTTTGTGCCAATATCATTTGCAGAAAATGTATGCTCAAATCTTGTACTCTGAATTCCTACTTTGAAGATAACAATATACAATGTATTAACTATCTTTATTTTTATTATTTTGTTGTAAAATTCCATATTTTTCCATAAAATAATAAATAAGTGAAAAATATAGTTTATTTCATTGCAATTTAGGAAATAACTTTCACCAAGTTTACTCATTTCAACATTATCTTTTTATCAATTTATATTTCCATATCTATTGTACTTTTACTATTTCAGTTTTGAAAATGGTAACTTTGCCTTCCAAATTGTGACTAATATATTCAAAATCAAGCTTTGCAAATAAAGGGAATATGCATTTTGATTAATTAGTATGGATGTTAAATACAGCAAATGTGTTATTCTAGTAAATATTCCATCCTATTTCTTAACATTCGTTCATGTAAAATCATGTGAAAATTACATAAGTGGAGGTAATACTGAAATCTTAAACAGAAGTCACTAGTAGCACAGTAATATTTAGAATGTTTAAAATGACTTGATATGATCTTTGTACTATAGACTATTTTGTAATACAATAAAATTTAGAAGATTCTACATGTAGTGAGAGGATCCTACACTGTTTTCTTAGTGAATTATTAAAAATGCTTCACAATAACATGGATGGAACTTATAAAAAAATGAGGATTCCTACCAACTTTCAGTAGCTCTTGAAGCAAAATTTCTGTATGTCACACTTCTAAGTATACATTTTTACATAGGGAATTCAATGATTAAAAAATTGTTAAGTGTGTATATATAAAATATAAAGCACTATATCCTTGATAAAAGTCTGTTGTCTCGTGGGCAATTGACTATAACTTTTCCACTGTGTAGGTTGTTTTTTCACTTTGTTGGTGACTTCTTTTGTTGTGCAAAAGCTGTTTAATAGGGTGTGATCCCAGTTTTGGATTATTTCTAGTATTTTCAGTGCAGTCTGCATTCTGTTCATGAAGTCTCTGCCTATACCTGTCTTTGAAACTTCTACCTACCTTTTCTGCCAGTACATTTTAGTGTTTCTATTTTCATACATAGATCTTTGATTGATTTTGACTTTAGTTTAATGCCTGGTAGCAGATACATGTCTAGCTATGGTTTAGTGTATGGTGATAGACTTGGGACTAATTTTATTCTTTAGAAAGGCAGTTTTTCAGCACCAGTTATTACATAGTATTTCTTACAGTGAACATATTTGGCCCCTTTATTGAAGATAAGGAGGCTGAATGTGTTTGAGAATGCATCTACATCTTTTCTGTTCTACTAATGCTCATGCCTTCTTTTTTCATTATCATGCTGATTTTATCATAGCAGTCTATAGTATAATTTCAGGTCATCGATTGAGATGATACCTGATTTGCCTTTGTTGACCAAAATTGCTTTTGCTATTCTAGTATTTTTCTGATTGAAATGAATTTCAGGAATATTTTCCCTAGGTCTGTGAAATATGCTAGTGGTATTTTCATTGGGATTACATTAAATCTGTATTGCAGTTTTGGGAGTACTACCACTTTTTACTATGTTGGTTCTTCCTATCCAGGAACAAGGAATATCTTTTCATTTTCTTATATCTTCCTGAACCACCTTTATTAGAGTACAGTAATTTTCAGTGTACTGATCATTTACATCCTTTGTTAGATTGATATCTAAGTATTTCATTTTTGAGAATAATACTTGCAGTGTGTTCTCTATGAGTTTGTTGCTGTTGTCTAGGAATGTTATCAACTTTTGAATTTTGACTTTGTATCCATTATGCTAATAAATTTGGTTATTATCTTTAGAAGTCTTTTGGTGTAGTTTTGGGATCATTTATATAGGGGAACATGTTATCTGAAAATAATGATAATTTTTTTTTCCTTTCTTATCCTTATCCCTTTTATTTCTTGTTCTTGTCCAATTACTCTGGATGATATTTTCAGAACGATATTGAATAGGAGTAGTGATAATGAACATCCTTGAATTGTTCCTAATTTTAAGACAAAGCTTTTGGGGCCGGGGAAATGGCTCAGTAGAATAAGCACTTGCCTGCCAAGCGCAAGGGCCTGAGTTCCATTCCTGGTTATGCTATAAAAAAAGAGAAAGTTTTGAATCTTTTACCATTTAATAGGTTATCTTTATTGTGTCATAGATGCCTTTTATAAGATTGAGGTAAATACCATATATTCCAAATTTCTATAGGATTTTTATCATAAGTGTTAGGTTGTCTAAAGCTTTCTCCTAATCTGTTGTGATCATGTGATATTTGTCTTTGGTTCTATTGATATTTTGTATTGTATTTATTAATTTTCATATGTTGAACCATCCCTGTATCCCTGAAATGAATCCCACTTGTCATGCTTTGTAGTGTTCCTGATGATCTGCTGCATTGTATTTGCCACTATATTATTAAGGACATTTTGTATCTACATTCATTAGGGAGATGGGTTTGTAGTAGTCTTACCTGGTTGATTATGTTTTATTTTGTCGTGTTGTGTTTTTTTTCTCATTTAATCAGGATTAAACATGCTTTTAGGAGTAAATTTAGAAGTACTTCTTCCCTGTAAATTTCCTTAAAGAGTGTCAATCTTAGTGACATTAATTATTTTTTAATTTTTGCAGAATTCCACCGTGACTGTAATAGGACGTGGTCTTTTATTTTCTGGTAAAAGTTTAATGACATTTGCAATTTCATTGGTGGTTTTCAGGTTATTTATAATTTTTATAACTTCTTGATTTAGAATCAATAATTCAATTGTGCATAGGATCCTGTCCATTTCCTTTGTCTTTTGCACTTTATTAGAATATAGATTCTGATAGTAGTTGTTGATAATAGCATAAGTTTCTTTCGGATTCATTAATAATTTTTGAATTCATTAATTCCTTTTCATTCCTAATTACTTGAATTTGTGTTTTTACTTTCCTTTTCTGACGAAATTTGCCAAGGGCTTATCAATTTTATTTATTCTTTTGAAGAAACAACTTTTCAATTTTTTCAATTTTTGTATTGGTTTCCTAGTCTCTGTTACATTGGTCTTTACTCTTTTCTTTGCAACTCCCTCTCTCTTACAGGATTGAGGTGCATTTTGTTTGTCTTTTCCTAGGATTCTGAGATACTACATTATGTTTTCTTTATTTGAGCTCATTTTGTTTTCCTGACATGAGTTTATCACTATAAATTTTCTTAGTAGGATTGCTTTCATTGTCCCATGAGTTTTGGTGTGTTGTATCAGTATTATGATTTAATTATAAGCAGTGTTTAGTACAAAATAGGATAGATGTACAGCTACATTCTTTTAGTTCAATGAGAAGAAAGTTCTGTACTAGCAGTGTTTAGACAAGATATCATGTCTGCATCTTTTCCTCTGAATAACTACTATGAAGGCAACAATATGCAATGTATTAATCATTGTAACTGTCTTAATAACCTATATTAAAACTGTCTCATTGTTATATCTCTATAAAATTAATTAAAAAACAGGGCTTAAATTAATCTTAATTTCCTCTATGATCTATTGGTTATTCAGATGTTGTGGTTTCCTTTGCATTGATTTCAAGTTGTATTGCATTATGTTAAAATAGTACACACAAGTTGGTTTCAATTCCTCTATGTTTAATTTTATCATGTTTTGCAAACTAATATATAATATAATTTGGAAAACATCACCTATGCAGCTGAGGTAAATGTGTATTCCCTTATTTTTGGATGGAACATTCTGTGGTCATCTAGCAAGTTCATTCGCTATTATTGAAGATTATTGTCTCTTCTTGTTGAAGTTTTCACTTAACTAATAAGGATTGACCTTTGTCTCTTTTAGTCAGTTTTGTTTTAAAGTTTCCATTACCTTCATATAGAAAATACATACCCCCACTTTTTCTGGGTTCCTATGACATGGACAATTGCCTTCCATGATTTGACTTTTAGGCTAAAAATGTCCTTGGGTTAAATGTGTTTATTGAGTGCAGTGTATTTGGGGATCTTGCTTCTTGACCCACTCAGCTAGTTTCTTTCTTTTGATCCATGAGTTCAGACTATTTTGATGGTTGTAACTGATATGCATTGACTTATATTGTGTGTGTGTGTGTGTGTGTGTGTGTGTGTGTGTGTGTGTGTGTATTTTAGGGAAGGGTCTACCTAGTGTGCAGGGTCTCACTACTAGATCAGACCTGTAGCTTGCCAGTTTACAACCTCCCACATGCTGGGATTACAGGTGTACACCACCACACCCCAATCTCAATTGCCTTCTCAGCATGCCCCTGGGGCAGGCCCGGGGATCGAACCCCCAGGCCCCTGCTCCTGCTTGCAGGCACTTTAATCCGCTGAGCTATTTGGCCGGCCTGAGTTTTCTTTTTGATGTTATTTTATTGCTGTTCGTTTCATGCATTTCTGCTCTGTTTAACTATTTGCCTTACCTGGCAGCTTCTGTGTGTTGTTGTTCTTTTGTATTTTGTCTTCTTTTATATTTTTATTTTTTTTATACCGGGTATCAGACTCAGGACTTTGTGCTTGCTATTCAGGCATTTTTCCTGCTGACTTACATAATTGGTTTTCATTATGTCTTTCTGGTATAGATTACAGATTATCATGTATAGCTGGTTTGGTTTTCACAAATTTTTCAGTTGCTCTTTGTAATGTAAGTATCTTATTTGCTATAATTTGAAGGATAATTTCACTGTGTATATCAGTCAATCTCAGTTGAAAATTGTCATCTTTTTACTTGAAACACTTCATTCCAATATCTTCTCAAACTGAGGGCTTGTGTTGAGAAGTGGGCTTTGCTTTATTTGTGATATGTTTCTTTTCTATAGCTGTTTTTACTATTTTGTTCCTCTGCTGAATTTCTGAATCTTGTTTATTATATGCCTTGGTATGGAATTATTTTGGTCATGGCTATTTGGATTCATACATACATCATTATTTTTGTATGCCAAATTCTTTGTTCATATTTGGGAAGTTTTCTGCCATTATTTCAGTAAAAAGTATATTAATTTTTTTTGGTGTGTGTGTGTGTTATCTGTAACTTTATCACTAATTCCAGTCATGCTTATGTGGTTCTTCTTTGATTCAGCCTGTAGCTGTTGGATTGATTTTTCATGTTCTCTTGTGATTTTAAGACATTTTCTTTTCCTGGTCACTAGTTGCATTCCTGTCTTCTAGATCTGATATACTTTTCTCCCCCTTTATTCTATCTGCTGAATGATCTTTCTGTGGGGTTTCTATTTTTCCCACATTAGTGTTTTGATTAGGTTCACTGATTTCTTTTTTTTTTTTTTTGTCTATGTTTTTCATTCATGGTTTCCATCATTTTTGCGAGTTTCTTATTTATCTGTGTCTGTTTTAATGTTCTTTACTTTAGTAGTCATATCTTTTTGCAACTTAGATATTGTGCTTTCTATGACCTCTTCCATTTTTTTTCTTCTGCTTACATTTCAGAGAGTTCCATTTGTTGGATTCCAGGTTTTTTTTTAATCTCTGTGTTCTGGATTTGTCTTAAGTGTGCAGGATGTTTGGGTTTATATTTTGTTTTTTTTATCTTTTTATCTTGTATTTTCTACTTTATTTTGTATTCTGTGCTTAGGCTTTTATATTTCTTATATTAGATACCTTTAATTAATGAAATTGAGACTTTCCTAGGAGATGTCTGTCCCTCTAGATAAATCCTCTTGCCAGCACCACAGTCCTGGGATAGTGGAGTTAAGAAGCCCAATAAATTTACCCTTCTCTTGTCCCCACTGCCTGGCTAGAGCAATAGGGAAAGCACTGAGTGTGGTCTTAAACTACTTTCTGTGATACTGATCTCAGTATTTTCCCAAACACCTTCTTTGCTCTTCAGCCAGAACATATCCAGGAAAACTGAAGTAGAATTCATTCTGCTCACACTGCTGACCTGGAGCAATGGAGGACTCGCAGGGCATAGGCCTACACTTTTCTTACTGATACCACTTTCACCCTTCCTGCAGAACCAGTGTGCAAGGACAAGGGGCACAGGGTGTGCGGGATGTAGATTTACTCTCCCCCCCACTAGCAAAGCCGACCCAGAGGAATGGAGGATGTATAGGGCCTAGGCTTATACTCTTCCAGCTGTCACTGCCTTCACCCCTCCAGCTTGATCTTCCATCCCAGGTTAATGGAGTGAGGGCAGGTCACAGATGTGCTCTGCACACTGGTGCTTCCAACCTGGAGCAATGGGGGATGCACTGAGTTACTCTTTGCACTGGCATCCCCTTCTTCCTTCACCCTTCCTGCCAAAACTGTTATCCTGGAATAATCAAAAGTATTTTCTTTAGTACTAGGTTATTTTGCACTCCTCCTATAAATATGCTTCACTCCAATGCATTCAATTCATCTATTTCTTTAAAGAAATTGATGGAATAAATAATACTGAATAAATATATATTTTGGTTTTAGTACTTAACTGAAACAATGAAGAATGGATTTAATGAAGAAAAATAATAACAAAATTGATATTTTTAAAACACAGAACAGGCTAGTTTTACAATGTGACTAATAATCATATGTACTTACTGAACTCATTAATTTTTCCTTAGCATGTAACTGTAATCCATTTTTTAGTTTCATTTGCTTAACTGAGATTTTTATATTGGATTTCTACACAATAGTATATGTGTAGATGTTTTGGGCACTAGTCTAAGCCTGTACCAGAAATATTTTTCTGCATTGAGTGCTACTATGGCTTCAGAGAATATATATTAAAGATAGAGGAGCCTCTCATAGATTCTTGAAGCACTATGTGAAGGAGAGTAGTCAGTCAGTCTGAAATTTCTGCAAGTCATTTTGGTACATATTAAGACAATATTTAGTGATTTATTCTTTACAAGAACTAAAATAAACTTATTCAACAAAAGTTTGTGCTTAGTCTAACAATTGCCACAATGAATATCTAAAACTCATGTCATAATTTCAACAGACGTGAACAGTAAGGTGAACTTGTGAATTAAATGATACATAAAGGCAATTTTAAAAAATACTGTGTAATATAACATGGAAACCAAACACATGCCCAATGGATTTATATCCATAGAAACTGAGATTCAGACTTGTACTGTCCATGGATTTAATTAAGGGTTCAATAAATTATCAAAAGAGGTGATTTTAGAAAAAAATAATTCTGAAAAACAAAATACAAATCTCTACTTCAACTCTTTAGGAAAACTAAATGCTGGAAGTACTTTCCACTTAGCTTAAAGTAAACTAGAATATTTTTGTTTGTATCAATAGAAGTATGGAGGAAATTGGTCTCAAGAGTTAATTTTTAAATAATAATACTTAATTATAATTCTCATTTATGCATTATAAACAGCAGTGGATTTCACAGACACAGACTAGCTATGTATAGTGTGATTCTTATGATTCAGGTGTTCTGGAAGGATCAAGCAACAATGTTAGAAGTTCAAGCCTGGATGTTACAACTTTATAATATTTAATCATAAAAGAAAGGGTTATGGATCTATCTCTCTAAAAATAACATGGGCTTGCAATACAAGGCAGCATAAAAATAAAGAGAAATAATGAAACAAGAAAAAAGGAAGGAATGAAGGAGGGAAAGAAGGAAGAAAGGAAAGAAAGAACAAAAGAAGAAAAGAAGAGAGGACAGAAAGATGCGAGGAAGAAAACAGAATGAAAGAACTAAAAGGCAGTCTCACATAGGAAAGGTAAAGCTTCTCTGAGTAAGAAATATGAGCAAAGTTTCAAAATAACTACATATAAGTGTATTTTAATGTAGACAATTATATATTGCATTATATGCAGATTCACTAAGTGATAAAGAAACCATAAGATGCTGTAGGTTTCAGGATAGTAAGAAACAAAAAGTGGCAAGTAAATAATTATAAGCTTAATTGTTACCTAGTACCACACACATTCAGAGACTCAAGGATAGAGCATCCAAAAAGGAGATATGTCAATCCCAGAACTCAGGTTCAAGCTAAATCTTCAAAGGAGATTATTTTTTTTATATTACCTCCTTTACCATTTTCTTGGGAGAAAAAAAAAAAAAACTCATACATTAGTCACTTTCTTGTTTTGGGGAAAAACAGTGTTTTTCTCAAATCACTTTGGAAAACCCACCTTAGAATACTTTAAAATTTTAGTAGCAGGGTCAGGGAGATGGCTCAGTAGAATAAGCGCATCCCTGGCAAGCTCAGGTGCCTGAGTTCAATCCCCAGTTCCGAAAAA
>NW_004524679.1:9521077-9522776 GCF_000260255.1 Octodon degus
GGCAAAGATACATTTCACATCTAGAAACGGGATTGTGTCTAGAGACAAAGAAAAGGAAAAGCATCAAAAAAATAATAAGAAACCATGGAAACATCAATTCAATAGCTACAAGATGAAGCAACGAAAATAAGACAATTGATTGTGGTCAATGAGAAAGCTGGAGACAGCCTAAAAGCAGAGAGAGAGAGAGAGAGAGAGAGAGAGAGAGAGAGAGAGAGAGAGAGAGAGAGAGACTCACAAAAATAATGGCAAAACATCTCCTGAGAATGAAAAATTTGAAATACAAATAAATGAAACCAATAGAACTCCAAGTAACCATGACAAAAAGAAATCTACACCAAGGCAACAAAATCATATTCCAGAAATTCAGCACATGATCAGAATATTAAAGGAGAGGTAGGGATAAGTTATTTCATACCCTAAACCGAAAGAATCTCAGAGTCAGATTGATGTACCCCACAATAGCCATCTTCAAAGTCAATGGAGAGGTAAGATACTATCCTGATAGAGAAAAATTAAAGAAATCTAACCACTGAACTAGCTTTTTAAATGATGTGAAGGATATTTTAGAAAAAGTAATCAAAGATTCCAAGCCAAAGAACACCAATAGAGATAAGAGACTTATGAAGGGGACTGAGAGGATAATGAAACAATAAGAGAAAAGACATAAGCCAATACATATCAAGTATAACCACCAATGTAAATGGTCTCAATTTACAAATGAAAAATAAATGACTGGCAGAATGCAAAGAGAAGCAAGAACCAACAATAGCTTGCATTAAAAAAAAACAACTTAAACCTGAAAATGAAATTCATAGAATGAAAGTAAAAGAGTAGAAAACAATACTACAAGGCACAGAAACTCAGAAAAAAGCAGCAATAGCTATTAAATTTGCAGACAATAGGAACCTTAAGCCAAAACTGATCAAAAGAGACAAAGATGGTCACTACATACTTGATAAGGGAAAATTGAGAGAAGTGATAAGCAACATACACATTCATACAAAAATACTGGTACAGCTAACTACAAAAAAGTACTAACAGACATAAAAATTCAAATAAGCACTAACACAATTGTAACGGAAGTACTTATACAACTGTTGCAAATAGAGAGATAAACTAGACACAAAATCAACAAATAAATACCAGAATTAAGTTAGAACAGGAAATAAATGTACTTATAAGATGACTAACAGCAAATCATCAAGAAGATCATACACCATGACCAGGTAGGATTCATCCCAGGGATGCTAGGATGGTTCAATATTCAAAAATCTATAAATGTAATACACTATATCAATAGAAGGAAAACTAAAAACCACATGATCATCTCCATTGATGCAGAAAAGGCTTTTGACAAAGTCCAAAACTCATTCATGTTCAAAGTCCTACAGAAAATTGGAATATATGGCCTCTACTTCAATCTGATAAAAGCCATTTATGAAAACCCAATGGCTAATATAATCCTAAATGGGGAAAAACTGAAATCATTTCCTCTTGGACCTTGTACAAGACAAGGATGTCCTCTATTACCACTCTTATTCAATATAGTTCTGGATTCATTAGCTACAGCCATTAGACAAGAGAAAGAAAAGGAATAAGAATAGGCAAAGGAGAAGTTAAATTATCTTTACATGCAGATGACATGATACTTCACTTGGAAGACCCAAAAAACTCCACCAAGAAGCTACTAGAATTA
>NW_004524679.1:9526892-9529285 GCF_000260255.1 Octodon degus
AAAATGTAAACCGAGTAATACAGAAGACTTTCACTTCTGTGTTTGTAGATAAGTAAACAATGTGTGACAACCTAATGGTATAAAATAGAGAAACATTTTTCTAATTTAATGCTTGATTGTTGCCTAAAAATAGTGAACATTTTAAACCACGTTACCTGCTATAATTCCTTAGAGTGGGACTAAGTGAAATGGAAATATAGAGGGGTCACTATAGCCTAAAAACCTAGATATCCCATTAAGAGTTATTTCTGAACTGCATTGTACTGAACTTTATCATGTAAAAGAAACAAATACATCTAAATTCTAATTATGAAATAATGTTTTCTACTTTCTTCCACTGTAACCCTCTACCTTTTGTACTAATGATATACATCTCGGTTAAACAGTGTTAATACCATAAAGCAGTATTTCTGCTCATTCACATATTTTATTTACAAAATCTTATTTCCATTTTTTCTTATTCCCTTTTTAATTCTCTCTTCTATCCTTTTCCTTGCCCCCTTCAGGATCCTCTTCTCATTTCTATATTATCTACCAATTTTCAAATATTTGTTATTCATTTTGGGCTTTACTTATATTTTCAGTTTCTCACTTAAGATAAACCATCCAACATTTAAGCATGCATGTCTAACTTATTTTACTTAAGTATATGTTCTCAAGGTACATCCATAAGCACTAGGGAGAGAGATCAGCAGCATAAGCACCAGCCTGGCAAGTCCAAAGTTCCGAGTTCCATCCCCAGTACTTACAAACATGCGTCAATTTACCTAGAAGTGCCTCTAATTTATCATTCTTTGTGACACAGTAGTATACAACTGTATTAACAAAAGGTCATCTTCATGTATCCAATAGTTCATGAGAATTTGGGCTGTTTCCAAGATTTAACTATTACAAACTGCTCTACTATAAGCATGAGTGTATGTAGATTGCTATGACATGATGCTTTTAATTTTTTAAGGACAATCCCAAGAAAGGAAATAGCCAAGTGAAATGGAACTTCTAGTTGTAACATTTTTAGGACTTTCCACAGTTTTCCACAATGGTTGCTCCAGTCTACTCCTCCAACAAGGAAAGAAAAAATGGATAATGTTGCTTTTTGTTTTGTTTTTGTTTTTGCTTTTTTCATATAACTACCTCAATATTTGTCTTTGGTTGATTTTGTAATATTAGCCATTTATTCTTTGGTGAAATGTAATCAAAGTACTGTTTTGATTTGCATCTCTCAAATGACTAAGGATGTTGAAATTTTTCATATATTTTTCTCTTTGTACCTATAGAAGTGTCTATTCATTTAAGATGTCCATTTTTGGATTGGGTTTTTTAACTTGCTGGGCCAGATATATTTGAGTTTTTTATATATTCTAAATATTATATTTTCATGTAGGATGAACCGACAGAAAAAGCTTTTTCCAATGTTATGTGTTGTCTCCTCATTCTGTTGTTTGTTTCCTTAGCTGTGAAAAGTTTTTTAATAAGATGAGATAACAGTTGTTGATTCTTTGAAAAATTTCCTTCGTGATCATGGTTTTGTTAAAAAAGTCTTTGCCTATAACTATATTTTCAAAAGTTTTACCTATTCTATGTTTTAAAATATTTAATGTTTCTGTTTTAATATTTAGATCTTTGATACATTTTAATCTTACTTTAATGCATGGTGAGAGACATGGGTACGGATTTTATCTCCGGCAAAAGAAGAGAATATTTTCCATATTGGATTCTCTTCCAGTGAAGCTTTTGGACCCTTTTGTCAAAAATAAGTTGGCTACAGACCCAGTCCTAGCCCAGGTCCGGTGAGTGTGCAGAGAGCTTCCTGTTACCCTGCGCCAGCGGGACAAGACCCAGCCCAGGCGCAGTGTGGGCCGGACGCTCACCCAGCCCCTTGGGCCGCCCCCCACCACTCCGCAGTGCCTCCCCCACCCCGCCCGCTGAGTAGGATTTTCTGTAGATTTCTGGGAGCCCCCAGACCCAGTCCTAGCCCAGGTCCACTGAGTGTGCGGAGAGCTTCCTGCTACCCTGCACTGGCGGGACCAGTCCCAGCCCAGGCACAGCATGGGCTGGACACTCTCTCAGCCCCTTGGACCGCCCCCCACCACTCCACAGTGCCTCCCCCACCCCGCCCAACAAGTAGGAATTTTTGCCCCGTCCCGGAGCCCCCAGACCCACCCCTAGCCCAGGTCCCCTAAGTGTGTGCGGAGAGCTTCCTCTTCCCCCTACTTCACCTTGCCCCCTCCAGGCACAGCTCAGGCCTGGCATACACTCCGGGGGTGTAACCCTGCAGCTGCAATCCCTGCAGAGAGTGTAGAGGATAGAACCAACCAGCTAGTCCAGGAGCAGAACATCTCGCCACAGGGGCACAACAGGTTCACCCTTAAGGGCAGCAGCTGGAAGGAGCT
>NW_004524679.1:9536395-9553397 GCF_000260255.1 Octodon degus
TTTTGATTTGATTTGAAACTGTCTCATTGCTGTTTATAAATAAAACTTTGAAGAAAAATAAGTTGGGTAAATGGGTTTGGCATAGTTTCTGTATTTTGTAATTTATTCCATTGATCTCTGGGGCTGTTTCTTTTTCTTTTATATAATCCAATGCTGTCTTATCACAGTAGCTTTCTAGTTCCAATTATGGATTTTGTTGCTCCCTGCCTGTGTTTGTTATCCAGAATTTCTTTTGCTTTTCATGGTCTCCTTTAGAACCCAATGAATTTTAGGTTTGTTTTCTCTAATTATGTGAAATATGATATTGGTACTTTGATTCACATATTATATTGTGTAATAATTTTTAAATTTTTTTTTATTTCACTATATTTGATCTTCATACTTATAAACACATGATATCATTGCATTTTGTGATATATACTTTGAGCTCCTTTTTCAGAGTACTGTAGTTTTCTTTGTAGTTTTCTTTGTTTACTTCATTTGTTAAACTCATTCTTAAGAATGTAATTTGTTTGGCTGCTGTTTTGAAGTATTATTTCAGTCTTTTCTCAAAGTGAATTTGCTTTTTGTGTACAGAAATGCTATTGATTTTTAAGCATTTATTTTGTATCTAACTATGCCCCTAAATTTCATTATTAAGTGCAAAAGTGTTTGTTGGTTTATTAGTTCTTCTATGTAGTATATCATGTCATGCATAAATAAAATAACTTAAATTCTTTTTTATATCCTTATTCCTTAATTATTTTCTTTTTCTAAATGCTGTGGCCCCCAATGTTTCTAGAACTATATTGAATCAGAATTTTGTGAGTGGTCAACCTGTCTTGTTTCAGATTACACAATGGAAGATCTCAGGTTTTATTCCAATTTGATGTGATATTGGTAATTGGTTTTTATTAGACTGAGGCAGAGATCACGTATTTCAGGTTTTATTTTTTATCATGAATGGATATTGGGATTTGTTTCAACTTTTTCTACATCTATGGAGATGATCATGTGGATTTGTCTGTAATTCTCTTAATATGACTTGGTATACTGATTGATTTCCCTGTCTTGAAGCATTCTGAATCCCTGAGTTTTATCTTACTTGGTCATAAGTATGTTCTTTTTAGTATTTTTAAATTCTGTTTTCTAGTGTATTATTGTGTATTTTTGCATCTATGTCCATTAGGCCTATAGTTCCCTTTATGGCAGTATCCTTCTCTGGTTTTGGTATGAGCTAAGCTTGTTTCAAAGAATGAATTTGGGAGTATTGCTTCCCATTCAGTTATTCTAAAAAGGATGATGAATAGTGTCAAAAGATTTCCAAATTTCTTATAGAATTCAGTAGTGCATCCATCAGGATCTATGAATTTCTTTGTTGGTAAATTTTTAATTACATTTTCAATTCCATTGACTCATACTGGGTTATTTATAGTTTTATTTATTCTTGGTTCAGCTTTAATAATTCATATATACCTAGAGTTCTTTCTATTTCTTCTATATTTCCAACAAGTTCTCAGGGCTAGTGAGATAGCACAGCAGACTAAGAACCTGCTTAGGCAAGCACAGGCACATGGGTTTGATCCCTGGCACCACATAGTGCAAAGTTCCCCCTCCCCCCCCGAAAACTCAACATCATGAGCCTGCCGCAGAGACTGGGCATGGTGGTGCACATCTGTAATCCCAGTTCTGAGTAGCCTGAAAATAGGATGATCACTATGAATCTAAGCTGCATAGTGGGACTCTGTACAAAATACATTTTTTAAAAAATACAGGTTCTCAAAGTAAGTATTGATAGTCTTCTGGATTTCTATAAAATCTACTATGATTTTGCATTTATTTGGAAGGATTTCAAAATGTTCCATAGGTTAGCAAAGAGATTATCAGACTTTTTAGTCTTTAAAAGAACTAACTGTGTGATTCATTGAATTTTTCCATTGTTTTCTTAGTTTTAATTTCATTCATTTCTCCTCTGATCTTTATATTGTTTCTCTACTATATGAGTTTTAGGCTTTCCTTACTCTTAATTTTGTAGAAGTTTGAGGTTCAACATTTGGTTGTTTGTGTCCACTTGATTTTTCTGCTGTGGAAATTTGCCACTATACATTATCCTTGTAGAAGTGCTTGCACTGCATCACACAAGTTCTTGTATGATATACTGGCATTATTATTTAATTGTTGAAGCTGTGTAATTACTTATTTAATTTCATATGTGGACCTTTGTTTGCTCAAGAGGGTGTTATTTAATTTCCATCTGTTTGTGTAGTATTGTGGTTCTTTTGCTTTTGATTTCCAATTTCATTGTACTATGGTTAGATAACATGCATGAGGTAATTTTGGTTTACTTGCATTTACTTAAACAGGTTCTATGAGCTAGTATGTGGTCTATTTTGGAGAATATCTAATGCTGATCTGAGAAGAATATGTATTCTGGTATTATGGGTTGTGACACCTACTAAATCCATTTATTCATATTTTGTTTTCTTTGTGATATTTCTTCCTGAATTTTTTGTCTAGATGATCTATGTATTTGTGATCATGGGTATTGAGTTCACCTTTTACCATGGTATTAATGCTTATTTGATTTTTCATGTTCATTAATATTTGTTTCATACCGTTGTGTTGCTGGTATTTGCTGCATATGGATTCATGATTTTAATTTCTTCTTGGAATGATTCCTTAACAAGTATGTGGTGATAATATTTATCTTTCTTTATCAGTTTTGGTTTGAAATTCACTTTGTTTGAAATAGAATAGTTATATCTGGCATTTTCTGGGTACCTGTCACATGGAATATATTTTTCTATTTTTTAATTTTCAGTCTATGAATCTCTTATGAAGTTAAATGTGTTTCTTGTATGCTGTGTATTCTTTGATCTTGTTTATTGATCCATTCTACCACGTGTTTCTTTTGATTGGTGATTCTAGACCAATTACTTTGATGGTTATAATCAATATGTATTTACTTTATTTGTCATATAATTTTAATTTTGCTACTTCCCTTTGTTTTTTTAAAATTTTATTTATTTATTTATGTGTGTGTGTGTGTGTGTGTGTGTGTGTGTGTGGCCAGCTCAGCCATGTGGTGCTGGGGGATTGAACAGCGGTCCCTGTGCTTTGCTAAGCTTGTTCTAAGTAAGTGCTTTAGACCACTGAGCCATCTCACCAGCCCATGTTACTTCCCTTTGTTTCTCTTCTATTTATCTGTTTGCATTGCATTATGAATTATTTTATTTGTCTTTATGGAATTGTATTATTAATTATCTCTTTCCAGAATATTCTCTTGAGCTCAATTGTAGCATCTCAGAAAGAGACTAGACAAGAACCATATTGGATAGGGGCCAGATAAACCCAGACCTCAGAGCAGCTGCTGGCTCCATGCAGTGGCTTCCACCTGAGCTCAGGCCCACAGAAAGTATGTTCATGACTGCAAGACACTGGACTCTACTAGAAGGTGTAAGAAAACTGAGATTATCTACTACCCCCTTCAAAAAGCTATTACTGGCATACTGAGATAAATCAACACAGATTGGGACTCTATATCTACACATTGTCTATCAGTGACAGCAGAGAAAATCCGGCAAATGGACTTTTTCCTTTTTATTATCTGTCTTGTTTTTTTAATTGATATTTTGCTTTGGCTTTTTGTTTTCTTTTTTTTCTTCTACTGTTTGATCTTATTTTTATATATGAGTGTGAACGTAGTGTCTAACTTCTTTGTGATTGTGGTTCTGTTCTGATCTTTCTGTGTCTTCCTTCTCTTTCACTGCAGTCTTTTGCAACAGTTACTGAAAGTAAGTGTGAACCTCTTTGTTATCCAGTCATGCGATTAATCTCTTCCTTATTCTACTTCTCTGTTTTCTTCCTAACCTATTTTAAATTTTAACATTTGTGGGGAAATTGCCTTATTAAGGACTTGCATATGGCATACAGTTTTCTGATTTGTTTTAGATTTTTTATATAACCAAAATATAGTTCATATAGCTAAAGATGTCATATTTATTTTTACCTCAGTTTGTCAAGTTCCAGGCCGTGTTTGATGCTATAACCATTGGTGCAACTGGAGTCACTATAGGAAAAAGTGACATAGATGTTTTAAACAGCTATCATTCCTCTTATGTTAAGACTGAGATTAACTAAAGGTCTCAAAATACTGTGACATGGTGCAAAAAGAACCATGTGCCGGGTCAAGCACGCAGCAATTTATTATCCCTGACAAATTGAACAGGTAAGATTTTGCAACAGATTCAAAATTCAAATGAGTTACACCTGGATCCTAATCCAGGTGAATCAGAGCACGTATTTCCTAAGGATTCTAAATACTACCAAGAAAGCATCTAACCACAGGAAATTTACAAACATCACTCCAAGAATTAAACTAAAACAAAAGAAAAGAAAAGTAAAAGAGAAGATGCTTAAACAATATGAAACTCCAGATCTGTAAGTCATCAAATTGAAACCCAGATGGCAATGTGGTGAGACAATACAGAAACCACCAACTTGGCCTCTCTGAAGTGATAACAATGAAGCAATTGATTGAGACATCTGAAAAACATAAAATAAGAAAGCTTTTTTTTTC
Organism: Octodon degus; assembly: GCF_000260255.1. Taxonomy (NCBI): domain Eukaryota; kingdom Metazoa; phylum Chordata; class Mammalia; order Rodentia; family Octodontidae; genus Octodon; species Octodon degus. Next base: position 9,540,954 of record NW_004524679.1, read on the forward strand.
AGATGACTGCAGATCTGGTGTACATAATATAAATCATGCTAGGTGACTCTAAGAAGATACAAAGAAGAAGAGGAGATTAAGAAATATATGCACATCATGAATGCTCAGCATTGAAAATAACTGGAATCAATAAAGCAGATTCAATCACATATATAGAAGAATAAAAAATACCATTGAAATAATTTGCAGCAGCCCATATAAGGACAGGATCTCGGATACAGCAGATGAGCTTGCAGTTACTGAATATGAAAAGATAGAGTTACTGAATATGAAAAGATAGATTTTCTTAAAAATAGCAAAGAACCATGAAAAATCAATACATCAACTGCGTGACGGGGCAAGAAAGAATAAAACAATATGGATTGGCATCAATTAAATAGCAGGAGACAGCACACATGATATTGAAAATCTATTCAGAGATGTTGTGGCAGAAAACTACCTTAGTAAAAAAAAAGAAAAAAATAAAAAAAATATAAAAAAATAAAAAAAAAGAATTTTGCATATAGTTAAGTTAGGCATACAGAACTCCAATTATCCAAGATCAAATAAATCTAAGCCTAAACATATCTTAGTCAACATTCCTGAATTTTAACACAAGAATAGAATGTTAAAATTCGTTAGGAGAAAACAATCATCTATAAAGGGGAGCCCATCAGTATCACAGCTGAATCCCCAGCAGAAAACCTCAATTCAAGAAGAGCTTACAGTAAAATAATTTAAGTGCTAAAGAAAAACACGTTTCATTGCAGATTGATGTACCTTGCAAAACTCTTTCCGAATTGATGGGAAAATAATATACTTCCACAGCAAAGAGCATCTGGGGAAATTTATGACCCCCATGTAGGCACTCCAAAATATTTTGAACAGCATTCAAGAAATACATAACAAGAACTAAAACTCCTTCAACCACAACAGAAAGAGTTCACCAGAGAAGGCAAACAATTAAGTAAAGGGTGGTGGCAAAAGAGACCAATCAAAACACAGTGAAATAACATGACCAATGTACATCAGTCATAATTATAAATCATAGTGGTCTCTATTCTCCATTTAAAGACAGAGAGTGGAAGAATGGATCAAGAAATATGACCCCAAAATGTGCTACCTAGAGGAAACACATTCAATTAAAAAAGAAATTCATAGAATGAAATTCAAAAGATGGAAAGCAATACTCTATGGCACAGAACTTCCCCCCTCAGAGAAAAACCAGGGATAATAAATACTTTTACAGATAAACTGAATTTTAAGATAAGCTTGATTACATGAGATAAAAGTGACATCCTTTTAAATTGAACAAACCAAGTGAAAGAGATAGCAATAATAAATATAGGGGGCCAGGGAGATGGCTCTGTAGAATAAATCCTTCCCTGGCAAGCAAAAGGGCCTGAGTTCAATTACCAGTAATAGTAAATAAATAAATATATGTGCAACAAACGCTAGCAAACACAACTAAATGAAACAAATATTAATGGATATGAAAAATGAAATAACACTACTACAATTTTATTTGGGGAATCTTTATTTTCCAGTCATAAAAATACAGATCAAATAGACAAAATATCAACAATAAAATATCAGAACTCACCAAAGCTTTTCAACATATGGACTTAGTAGTTATCTACAGTGTTCTGCCCAACATCAGAATAAAAATAGCTACACATAAGTCATTCTCCAAAATGGATCATATACTAGCTCATAGATCATGTTTATGGAGATGCAAAGAAATAAAAAATATACCACTCATATTATCAGACCACAGTGCAATGAAAGTGCAAATCATTGGCAAAAGAAATTTATAAACACATGGAAATTAAATGGCAACCTCCTTAATAACCAATGGATCATAGATAAAATTAGAGAAGAAAATAGATAACTTCTACATCTAAGTGATAATGTCAATTCAATATAGAAGAACTTGTTGAGCACAATAATTGTTGTCCTAAGAGGGAAATATATAGCAGTGAATATTCATATCAAAACAGCAAGCATAGACACATAGATTAATAGTAAATCTCCAACTTCTCAAAAAAAGATGATCAGGCTGAGCTGATCACTCATATTAGGGTGAAATTAAAGTGTCAGAAAAAATTAACACATTACAGACTAAAAAACTGATACAAAGCATCAATGAATCAAATAGTTGGTTATTAGAAAGATTAAATAAAATAAACACACACACCCAACTCTATCAAAAGCAGGGAAGAAAAGGCTGAAACCCATGCCATAAGGATTGCAGAAATCAGGAGGATCACTACTAATGTGGGCTATGTAGTGAGACCCTGAGCAAAAAAAAAAAAAAAAAAAAAAAAAAAAAAAAAAAAAAAAAAATAAAAAGAAAAAGAAAACAAGGGAACTTGTAGTAATCCACAATGTCATCTATGTCAAGTTACAAATGTATAATCTAATAAGGTTGAAAATGTAGAAAATAATGGACAGATTGCTTGATATACCTTTCTATTTTTATTTCCTTTCATTTCATACACTAGGGAGACTGTATGATATTTACACATGTGGGTCTGGCTTATTTCACTTATGGGTATATCTTCAAGAGGCATCCACTTAAATATAAAAGCTGGGATTTTAATCAGTTTTATAGCTGAGTAACACTCCATTATATAAAAATACCATATTTTTTTTCATCCATTCCTCAGGTGATCCATCTTGGTTGTTTCCAAGATTTGGCTATCACAAACTGTGCTGTTATAAACATAGTAGCACATATAGCACCATGATATGATATTTTCAGTTACTCTGGGAAAATTCCCAGTAGTGGGATAGCTGGTTTCAGAGGAATTTCCAGTGCTAGATTTTTAAGGAGTCTCTACATTGATTTCCATACTGGTTGTTCCAGTCTACATTCCCAGCAGGAGTGGAGAAGGTTTCCTTTTTCCCCACAGCTTCTTGAACATTTGTTGGTGATGGATTTCTTTATGCTTCATACATATGAATTGACAAAATGAATAAAAATTTAAAAATCCTGAATAAATTAATATCAATTACTGATATTGAAGATGTAACTAAAAACATGACATCAAAAAATATTCATGTCCTGATTGATTTACTGCTAAGTTCTAAAGCAAATTTAGAAAAGGCGTATCACAACTACTTTTCAAACATTTTAATGAGTTTGAAAGGACAGCAATATTCTCAAATTCATTCCTAGAAGTAAGCATTACTCTGCTAACAAAACCACAAAATACACAACTAAAAAAAAATAAATAAAAGCCAATCTCCCTAATAAACATAAATGCAAAAATATTCATTAAGATACTGGCAAACAGAATGCAGGCAATTATCAAAAAGATTGTGCTTCATTAGCAAGTGGGACTCATCCCAGGGTTACAGAAATGATTCAACATGGTAAATCGAGAAATGTAGTACGCTGTATTAACAGAGCCAAAGAAAATAATGACATGATCATCTTAATAAATACAGGGAATCTTTTTGACAAAATCTTGCACCCATGTAGTGTATTTCTTTAAGGTTCTTATACTGCATAGATGCTGGAAATTATCATTATTATCTCAATCTGAGGAATCATCCCTGCAAAACATTATTTGAAGATGACCTCGTAGCCTACAGAGAAGATTAAAAAAAAACTCTTTTAAATACTGCCGAATTCAATGACAAATTCAGTAGCGTAGCTGGTACAAAATCACTCTAAATCAATAGCCTTCATGTACATAATTAGCAAATTCAGTAAGAGTGAAATTCGTTTTAAAAGCTTCTTTCACAATAGGATCATAGAAATATAATACTTAGGATTCTATCTAAAAAAGTATGTAAAATTTTCTACATTGACAAATACCTCACTCTAAAATAGTAGATTGAAGTGAATATCAATAAATGGAAATATGTCTCTTGCTCTCGGAGTAATAGCAATTATAATGAATATGACCATACTTTTAAAACGGTTATACAGATTTAATGTGATTATTTTCTTAATTCCAATAGCACACATCATAAAATTAAATAAAATGAAATGTAAATTCATTTGGAACCAGAAAAGACCTAGAATAGCAAAGGCAATTCTGGGCAACAAAGACAAAGCAGAAGACATCATAATCCCTGGCTTGAAATTGTATTACAAACCTATGATGATAAAAATCAGCATGGTACTGGCAAAAAAGAACCATAGATCAATGGAACTAGCTAGAAGATGCAGAAACAACTATATATATACTTTTTTCTTTGATAAAAGTGCCAAGCCCATTTCATGGAAAAAAGACAACCTGCTTAGTAAATGGTACTGGAAAAATTGGTCCTGCACTTGCAAAAGATTAAAATTAAAACCATATCTTTCACCATGAACTAAAGTAAAAATGGATGAAAGATCTAAATATTAAAACAGAAACATTGATAAGAACAGAATTCTAATTCAATGAATATAGAGATTTGTTCTAATAGTGTTTGTGGACAGGATATCATGTCTGCATCTTGTACAATGAATAACCACTAACACAAAATTATGCAATGTATTAATTATTGAAACTGTGCTAGTAATTGGTTTTGAAACTGTCTCATTGCTATATGTTCCTCAATAAAATTATTTTAAAAATAGAAAATAAAAATTAAAAAAAACAGAAATATTAACTATTCTGGAATATAGAATAGGTAAAACACTTGAAGGCCTTGGTATAGCCAAAACTTTGTGAACAAAGCACCAATCATGTAGGAACTATCACTAAGTGTCAACAATTGGGATCTCATCTTATTAAACCGCAAGAGAAATCAACAGAATGAGGAGACAACCCACAATTTGGGTAGAAATGTTTCCTGGCTCCTTCTCAGCAATCTAAAATTAGACATCTGAGATGATTGTACACCTCTCAGAAGAAGAAATTCAAACAACAAATAAACATATGAAGTAGTGTTCAATATCACTTGTTATTTGAGAAATATAAATTAAACATAACTGAAATTACATATAACCCTGAAAATAATTGCTATTTCCTAGAAACAAACCTGTATATAATCTTGTATGGGTTGTTGGAAAGAGGAAAGTTTCTCCATTTTTAGTAAGAATGTAAGCTAGTGCAAGCACTGTGGAAATCAGAGTGGAGATTCCTAGAAAAACTACTGAGCCATAAAGAAGGATAAACTTGAGATATTTACAGGTAAGTGATTGCAACTTGGGACTATACTCATAATGAAATAAACCAGAGACATAGGTGTAAACACTGTATTGTCTTCCTAGTGTGAAAAGCTGAGGGTATAAAGCAAAAAAATGTATAATAGATATTGTAGATTGGGAAGTAACTTCAAAAGGAAACAAACTGGAGTGTAAGAATAGAGAAAAGAAATAAGGATGAAAGCAAAAATAAACAAAATATTTATATTATAGCTAAGATAATTATACTGCTAATTTCTCTTAGTGAAAATATTGTTTGGACAAATAAATGCTGATATATTGTACTGCACAAAACTAATTCAAAGATACTGTATGCAAATTATTAACCATTGTTAGCCTATTATTTTGTTTTGAAACTTTGTTTTATTATTTTCTCTTTAAAATTAAAAATATAGTATATTTTCTGAGGACATTTTGACGTGCTTGCTTGGAGGTCATGAATATCATCAGATTTTTGCTTACAGAGAAGTATCTTACTTATCATTCAATTTTGAAAGTGTATTTTCAATAAACATCAATTGGTTTTTGGAAGTGGTTCAGGACTTCAAATACTTCTCTCCAAGCTCTTTTTTTACTTAAGGGTCTGAATTAAGTCAGCTATAATTCTGATGCATATTTCTTTATCAGTGGTTTGATTTTCTATTTTTCCCTCTAATAGCTTTTGATATTCTGTTTTTTGGTGAATTTTTGGAACTGCACTATTATAAATCTTTTTAAAGATTTTTTATGCATGACTAAATGAAATTCTGTATGTCTCTCACTGTATGTTAAATTTATTTTCTTTCTTGGGAAGTTTTTTGTAATTGTTAAGAAAACTTTCATTTTGTGATTGTAAACTCTGAACCTGTATGCTAGATCTGATATTCTGTGTCCATGCTGATTGATTCTTCTGTGTATAATTTCAGTAGAAAATTAATATGAATACTTGTTTGAATCAATTCATGAATTCTATTTCTTTCTTGTGTTGGGCATTCATTGTTTTCATAATTTTCCTAAAATCTTTCACTTTTAAAACTCTGTGTTTATCCCTGGTTTGCTATTAGTATAATACTTGCCTCCAAGTATGATTTTGGGAGGATTGCTTCCTTTTCAATTTCAATGAAGAGTTTGAGGAGTATAGGGACTACATCTTTTGTAAATCTTTTGTAGAATTCAGCTGTGCATCCATCCTGTCCTGGACTTTTCTTTGCCGGTAGGTTTTTAATTACATCTCGTATTTCATTGGTGTTATTGGGCTATTGAGAGTGGTTATATCTTGTCGATTCAGTTGTGGTAATTTGTACCTTTCTAGGAATCTGTCCATTTCTTCTGAGTCTTCTATTCTGTGAGAGTAAGGATTCTCAAAGTAGCTATTGATAATCTTCTGAATTTCCAATGGGTCTGTGGTAATTATACCCTTTTCATTCCTTATTGTATTTATTGGAATTTTTTCTATCCTCTTTTTGATGAGGTTAGCTTGGTGTTTATCAATTTTATTTAATCTTTCAAAGAACCAGCTTTTTGATTTGTTAATTCTTCGAAATGTTTCCTTCATCTCAACTGTGTTAATTTCTGCTTTAATCTTTATAATTTCTTCCAGTCTTTGGGCTCTGGGTTTGGTTTGCTCTTTCTTTTCTGGTTTTTGGAGGTGCAACATTAGGGTATTTATTTGTTCCTGTTCTGTTTTCATAATTTTTGAGTTCAAAACTGTAAATTTCCCTCTGAGAACTGCTTTCATCGTGTCCCAAAAATTCCAATATGTTGTGTTTGAATTTTTATTGAATTTTAGATATTGTTGAATTTCTTGTTTAATTTCATCTGTGACCCATTGGTTGTTGAGTAGATTGTTTAATTACCATGTATTTAGGATTTTTTCTGTTTTTTTTTTTGTTGTTTAATTCCAGTTTCATAGCCCTATGGTCAGATATTATGCATGAGATAATTTCTGTTTTCTTCCATATGCTTAAGCATGACCTATGGAACACATGGCTGACACTGACAAAGGATCCACAAACTGAGGTACAGGGTCTCAGGACAAATCCTGAGGGAATTTGACTGACCTTATCAGATACTAAAGCTACAATTCTTGCTACATATGTCTTGCTTTATTTCTGTCTTAACTATCCAGCAGAAAAGTATAAAAATGGAGTACAAAAAATAAAGCCATGTTGTTATGTTGAACTGTAGGTGACTCAGGTCAACAACTTCTGACATTTCTAGTCAAGTGAAAGACTCAAAATTATTATGGACTACTGTACTATTTTCTAATATTTTCCTGAGTTTACACACCTATAATATTTAAATGACAAAACTAAACACAAAAATGTTTACAGATGAATGACCATTTTGTGTCTGTGTATTCAACATGGTTAGGATAGATATATAGCTACATTCTCTTAATTAAATGAATAGAAGAATTTGTTCTAATAGTGTTTGTAAACAGAATATCATGTTTGCATCTCGTACAACAAATAACCACTGGGAAGACAGTATGCAATGTGTTAATTATTGGAACTGTCCTATCAATTTGTTTCGAAACTGTCTCATTCTACTTGTTTCTCAATAAAATTATTGAAAAAATAAAATTTTGTAAAGCAAAATAAAATAAAATAAGGAAAATAAAATTCAGCTTAAGCAACTATTTCATTTATGAGGCCTGCTGCTTAATTTCAAGGAAAAAAAACTGTGTTTACTCTTCTTTTTATGTATTTAGTACAGGGTCTGCAGGGTCTCACTACACAGATCGGACTTCTAGTGATACTCCTGTTTTCAGCCTCCCAAGTGTTGGGAATACAGGTGAGTACCACCATGCTCATTCTCAATCACTGTCTTAGCAACCCCGGGGTCAGTACCAGGATGGGATAGAGCTCAGTCTATGTGTCTGCCTAAGCGGGTGCTTTAGTCTCCTGTACTCTCTGACTGGCATTTTGTCTATTCATTTATTTTTATTTTTTTGAGAAACAAATAGAAATGAGACAGTCTCAAAACAGATTAGTAGGACAGTTTCAATAATTAATACATTGCATATTGTTGTCTTTGTAGTGGTTATTCATAGTACAAAATGCAGACATGATATCCTGTCGAAACACTGTTACTACAAATATTTCTTCTTATTGATTTAAGAGAAAATAGGTGTATATCAATCTTAACTACTTTGTATATACAGATACAAAATGGTCCTTCATTTGTATCCCCTTTTTTTGTTTAGTTTTGTCACAGATGGGTATTTTACTGCCGTGTATATGTTGTATGTGTGTGAATTCAGCAAAATAATCCAATAGTTCAGTACTCCATAATAGTAGTGGGTTATCCGTAGGATTGGCAATGTCAAAAATTGCTTACTTGAAATTTTACAGCTCAGAATATTAACATGGATTTACTTTTTATACCTCATTTTTACACTTTTCTGCTGGATGGTTAAGACCAAGATAAAGCAAGAACTATACACCGAGAAATATAACTTTTGTATCTGACAAAATCAGTCAAATCCCCTCAGGATTTACTCTGAAACCTGGTACCACAGCTTGTAGATCTTTTTCAGTGTAAGTCCTGGGTATGAGTCTTGGCCATTGCTTGACCAATTTGCATGCTGTGAAAGACTGAAAGAATGTTTTCTCCCCATGTGACTCTCTTTAGACACAATCTACCTCATCAATCACTTTCCTCTATTTCCTCACAGTCTCCTTGATTAGTAAATTTGGACACAACTGAGTTACAGGATGTTACAGAAAAAAAGTCATAAAACTGTCCTGCTACAGTACTGTATATGGTTAGACATAAATTCTGTGTAAAAATAATGTAATTGTTTATTCGTATTTTTAAAAAAAATTAAATTTGTTATTTTTTATTAATATTCTGTAGGGATTTGAAGTTTAACATATCAATACTTGATGGAAATACCTGTTCCATGTTATGTCTAAGATGTTTGATATTCAGAAGGATAGTGAACTTAAGCTCAACCAGTTAAGATTGCAGACCAAAAATTAGAGAAAAAGAAGGGCTGCAAGGACAGTCACCATTTTGACCCTAGGATTTCAAGGTCAGTGATGACTTGGGTCAATTCTTACCTCATTAACTTGTCCTTTATTGTAGTTAGCATCTCTTTATTTATCTGAGAAATTATATCTGATCTGTTATTTTCTAGAGGCAGGGACAGCCAGATAGTTCAGTTGATTAAGTTCCTGCTTAAGCAAGTACAGGGACTGTTGTTTGATCCCTAGCACCATATGACACACAGGCCCCAACCCTGTGAGTGCTGAGCCAGCGACCAAGACTGGGCATGTTGGCAGGCAGCTGTAATACCAGATTTGCGAAGGCTGAAAACAGGAGGATCGCTATGAGTCTGAGCTGTGTAGTGAGAGCTATAACAAATACATTTATAAAAAGAATCCTGATAAATTATATAGCCTTAAAAATCAGTTTAATGATTTTCACTGCAATTAGAACATTCATGTAGGTAGTTTATTATTTCATCAACCTTTTTGACTCTTGGAATTCCCCTGATTTGGCTAGTGGTCTGGGAATGTATCTTGTTTCTTAATCTTGTCATTTTCTCTTTTTAAGACTTTCTTAGTAAATTACTATTTGTCAGAGATGTCTTCTAGGTGCAGCTGGCTCTTGACACTTGACTGTGTCCCTCTGTCCTACCTCTCCAATTTTAGTACAGGATTGTTTATGATTTTGACCCCAGGTGATTTGGGAGTTGGTATGCAAGTAACAACTACTTAAAAAGATAGTTGTGACACACTAGTAAACTGGTAGTATTAGTAATATCATTAGCATCAAGTGCAGCCTAGAAACTGACAAATTCTGGCTATTATTTTCTTAAATTGATTTTGTCAATATTTTAGTTTTTAATAATTTTTATAATTATATTGAGAAACAAATATCAATGAGACAGTTACACAAATGATTACTGGCACATTTTCAATAGTTAACACATTGCAAAATTTTGTCTTATTGGATATTCATTGTAGAAGATACAGACATGATATCATGACTAAAACACTATTATAACAAATCTCTATGTTCATTCAATTAAGAGAATGGAGCTGTATATCTATGCTAACTATTTTGAGTATACAGATACAAAAGATTTGTTCATTTGTATTCCAAATTTTTGATTAGTTTTGTCAGAGATTGGAATTCCTTTCTCATTTAAATATTGTAGGTGCTTGAATTCAGCAGAATCTCCCAATATGATTCAGTAGTCCATAATATTAGTGCGTTTTCCATAAGACTGGCAATGTCCAAAGTTGTTGACTTGAGTTTTTTACAGCTCAGAATACTAATGAGGCCTTACTTTTTATACTTCATTTCATACTTTTCTGCTGGATAGTTAAGACCAAGATAAAGCAAGACCTGTATAACAAGAAATGTAACTATTTTGTCTGATAAGTTCAGTCAAATCCCCACAGGATTTAACCTGAAACCCTGTACTGCAGTTTGTAGATCCTTTGTGAGTTTTAGTCATGTGGATGAATCACGGACATTGCTTTACCCCTTGCTCCCTGTGAAAGCCTGAGAGAATATTTTCTCTCCATGAGACCTTTCTTAGGTACACTCTACATCATAGATCACATTCTTCTGTGGCCTCATAATGTCCTTGATCAGAAAATTTGGGACACAAATGAGTTACATAATGTTACAGAGTAGGCTTTCCCATGTCGTCAGTCCTTGCTGAACTTGAAAGACTGGGAACAAAATGTTGACTGTTCCTTGTAGCCCTCATTTTTCTCTGATTTTTGGTCTTCAAACTGTGGTTGTTAACCCTCCAGAAGACAAGCTTATTATTACCCTAAAACATATGCAGTTTGGTTTAACCTAACAAACTGTAACAATATCAAACATCTTAGGCAACATAAAACAGGTATTTTCCATCAAGTATTGATATGTTAAACTTTAAATCCCTGCAGAATACAAAGACAAAAATACATAAAGTTGAAAAAATATGAATAAACAACTGCATAATTTACCCAGAAATTAAGAACTCTAACCATATAAAGCATTGCAGAAGGACTGCCCTGTGACATTTTTTCCTCTCTCTTTTTCCATTTATTGCCCTCATATTTTTTAAACAAACATTTACTACAGAGATAGTTAATATGTACTGCTTGTCATGACAGTAATTGGTATGCCATGACAAGCAGTACATATTTAGAGGATCAGAAATGCAGGCACTCCAAGCATACTTCTAAATGTGTACTGCTTGTCATGGCAGTAATTGATATGCCATGACAAGCAGTATATATTCAGAAGACCAGAATGGTAGGCATTCCAAGCATTAACCTACCATTACACATTGCCAACTTCAGTGCAGCTGCTTAGTTCAAAATTATAAGCATACATAGTTAGTCACGGTGACAATCCTTCCAATTAGCTGCTGGTTTCCAAAACATGTTGCAGATTCTCAAGATCCTTGCCTTACCCAACTTGTGCAAATAAATGTATGGTTTTGCCCCTGTCATGTTTCCCAGCTTTTCTCCTTGCTCTCTTCTCATTGTCCAATCCTCAAGTGCTCGCTTTCTTTTTAAGCATGTTATACCTTTCTATTTGTATTTCTTCTTTTTAGTTCTTATACTAGGAAGACTATGATACTTACACATGTGGGTCTGGTTTATTTCACTTTTGAGTATATCTTCAAGTAGTAGCCACATAAACATGAAGGTTTTGAGTTTATCCATCTTCACAGCTGTGTAATACTCCATTGTATACAATACCACATCTTTTTCATCCATTCTTCAGTAATAGGCATCATGGTTTTTTCAATGACTTGTTTATCACAAATTGTGCTGCTGTAAATACAGGCACACATATATCTCTATGATATGACATTTTCAGTACCTGTGGGAAAATTCCCAGTAGATGGATAGTTGGTTTGAAAGGGATTTCCAATCCTAGTATTTAGGTATTCTCCACACTGATTTCCATAATGGATGCACCAGTCTACATTCCCTCCAGCAGTTGAGAAGGGTTCCTTTTTCTCCACAGCCTCCACCATTTGTTGTTTCTTTATTTCTTTATGATAACCATTCTTTCTTGGGTGAGATGTTATCTCAGTGTTGTTTTAATTTGCATTTCATGGAAGGCTAGTGATGTGGAACACTTTTCATATATTTATTCACCTCTTTAATTTCATCCTCTGAGAAGAGTGTGTTCATCTCCAATGCGAAGTTTTGCAATGGATCTTTAAATTTTGATGACCTAATGGTTTTATGTGCTTTATAAATTCTAGAGAGCAGACCTTTGTCTTAGTGCATATTAGTCAAGATTTTTTCCAAATTTCTGGGTTCCCTTTTCACTTTGTTGGAATTTTCTTTTCATGTGCAAAAACTTCT
>NW_004524679.1:9553497-9569735 GCF_000260255.1 Octodon degus
TTTTTTTTTTTTTTTTTTTTTTTTTTTTTTTTTTTTTTTTTTTTTTTTGTTCATGGAATCTTCACCTACCACTATGTTTTCAGTAATTCCTCCTCCTTTATCTTGCAGGCGATTTAGTGTTTCTGTTTTAATGTTCAGATCTTTAATCCATTTTGAGTTTAGCTTAGTTCATTGTGATAAACCTGGGTGAAGTTTTAGTTTTTGGCATTTAGAGAGCCAGTTTTTCCACCACCATTTGTGAAAGAGGCTTTCTTCCAATAAGCGTGTTTGGATCCTTTGTCGAAGATCATGGGACTAAGTGTGTTCATAGAGGCCTCTGCGTGTTCTAATCTATTCTATTGATCCTGAGGTCTAATTTGTTGCTAGTACCATGGTGACTTAATCACAGTAGCTTTGTAGTATAATTTCAACTCAGTAATTGTAATGCTTCCTGACGTGTCTTTTTTGCCAAAGATTGCTGTTGCTATTATCGGTCATTATGGTTCCAAATAAATTTTAGAAATGATTTCTCTAGGTTTGTGAAGGTGTGTTGGCTGTAGTTTGATAGTGATTGCATTATAACAGCATATCAATTTTTGGAGTATGGTCATCTTGGCAATGTTGGTTCTTCATATGCAGGAGCAGGGAATATCTTTCCATTTTTTGAAATTCTCTACGATGTCTTTTTTTTCAGAATACAGTACTTTTCCTTGAACAGATATTTAAATTCTCTAATTAGATGAATTTCGATGTATTTCCTTTTCTGCACTGCTATTATAAAAGTAATTGTTCCTCTAATTTCCCTCTCTGTGTGTTTCTTTTCTGCATAGAGTAATGCTATTGACTTTTGGGTATTGAATTTGTTTCCTGCTATGCTATTGAATTTGTATATCAATTCTATTAGGTTCTTGGAGGATATATTTTGGGTTGTCCAAGTAAAGTATCATGTTATCTGCAAATACTGATAATTTGATTTCTTCTTTACCTATTCTTATTATTTTATTTCTCTCTTCTGTATAATGGCTCTAACTAATGATTCTGGAACTATATTGAATAGGAGTTGTGAAAGAGGATATCCTTGTCCTATACGAGATTTGAGAGTAAAAGATTTCAGTTTTTCCCCATTTAGAATTATATTAGCCTGCAGATTGTCATAGATAGCTTTTATCAGATTAAAATAGAGGCCATCTTTTCAAATTTTCTGTAGGACTTTGAAAATGAATAAGTTTTTTTACTTTGTGTAAGGCCTGTTCTGCAACAATTGAGATGATCACATAGTTTTTAGTTTTTGTTCTATTTATATAGTGTATTGCATTTATAGATTTAGATATATTGAACAATCCTTCAATCCCTAAGATGAATCCTACCCAGTCATGGTGAGTAATCTCCTTGATGATTTGCTGTATTCTATTTGCTAGGATTTTATTGAGGATTTTAGCATCTAAGTTCATGTGGGAGATTGGCCTGTAGCTCTCTTTTTAACTTGTGTCTTTCCCTAGTTTTAGTATCAGTATAATGTTTGCCTTGAGGAATGATTTGGGAGGACTGCTTCCTTTTCAATTTTATTGAAGAGTTTGAGAAGCATTGGAATTAAACCTTGCATAAATTTCTTGCAGAGTTCAGCTGTGAATCCTTCTGGACCTAGACTTTATTTGTCCGTAGCCTTTTTATTACATTTCGTATTCATTGGCTGTTACTGGGTTATGGATTGTTGTTCTATCTTCTTGATTCAGTTTTGGTAATTTGTACCTTCGTAAGAATTTGTTCATTTCTTAGGTGTCTTTTATTCTATGGGAGTAAAGATTCTCAAAAAAGTTATTGACCATTTTCTGAATTTCCACTGATTCTGTAATAATTATATCCTTTCCTTTTCTCCATAAATTTATTGAGAAACAAATAGCAATGAGACAGTTTCAAACCAAACTGGTAGGACAGTTTCAATAATTAACACATTGCACACATTCCTCTTACTGGTTAATTGCTGTACAAGATGCAGACATGCTATCTTATTTACAAACATCATTAGAATAAATCCCTCTATTCATCAAGAGAATGTAACTGTATATCGATCCTAGCCATTTGAACACACAGATACAAAACGGACATTCATCTGCATCCCCTTTTTGTTGTTAAGTTCCGTTATTTGAATATTATAGATGTGTAAAATCAGTAAAATATTCTAACAGAGTCCAGTAGCCCATAATAGTATTGGGTCTTCCGCTTGACTGGCAATGTCAGAAATTGTTGACCTGAGTGCCCTACAGCTCAACATAACAGCATGGATTTACTTCTTATATTTCATTTTTATACTTTTCTGCTGGATGGTTAAGAACAAGGTAAAGCAGGAACTATGCAACAAGTGTTGCAGCTTTTGGGTCTGATAAGGTCAGTGAAATCCACTGAGGATTTATCTTGAGATCCTGTACCTCAGATTGTAGAACGTTTGTCAGTGTCAGCCATGGGGATGAGTCACAGCCATTGCTTGGCCAATGTGCTCTCTGTGAAAGCATGAGAGAATGTTTGCTCTCCATGTGACTCTCCTTAGGCACACTCTACATCATTGATCACTTTCCTCTTTGGGCACATAATCACCTTGATCTGAAAATTTGGGACACTACCGAGTTACATGACGTTACAGTACAAATTCTCATATGTCCTGAGTCTTAATTCACCTTAGAAGGCTAGGGCCAAAATGTTGGCTTTCCTTGCAGCCCTCCTTTTTCTCTAATTTTGGTCTGCAAACTTAGGTTGTTAACCATCCAGAAGACAAGCTTATTGTTATTAAAATACAACTTAGGCTGTTAAGCTGAACCTCACTATTTGTCTGGTTATCAAATATCTTATGCATAATATGGAACAGGTATTTTTCATCAAGTATTGATATGTTGAACTTTAAGTTCCTACAGAATATAATAAATAACATTTAAAAATTAGAATATATTTTAAAAATAGGCAAAAAGAATGATATACTTCTTATGTTTACACATAAGTCCAATAATCTCACCATATACAACCTTGAAGCAGGACAGTCCCACTATATTCCTTTTCCTGTCTCTTGCTTTAATTCGACACCCCCTACTTTTTGAACAACTATCTTCCCAAGAGACATCATAGCAGCAAGTGCCATGTCATGATAAGCAGTTCTTATTCAGAAGACCAGAATGACTGGCTCTCCAAGCATGAAACTACTATTACAAATTACCATCCGCAGTGCAGTAGCTTAGTTCACAGGTATCAGTATATATAGTTAGTGAGGATGAGAATTTTTCCAAATAACTGCTAGATTCAAAAATCTTCTGGAGATTCTCAGGACCATTGCCTTGCCCATCTTCTACATATAACTGTGTGAGTTGACTTATTCATGTTTCCTACCTCTTCTCCTTTTTTCTCTCTTGATTAGTTAGTCTTTGAGATACTTCTTTCCTTTTACTTGTATTATACCTTTGCATTTGTATTTCTGCTTTTGAGTTCTTATACTAGGGAAACTATACAACATTTACACATGTGTGTCTGGTTCATTTCACTTATGAGTTATATGTTCAAGTGGCATCTACTTCAATATAAAGGCTTCTAGTTTATCATTTTTTCATATATTTATTCGCTTCTTAAATTTCTTTCTCTGACAAGTGTTATACCCTTTCATTCCTTATTGCTTGTACTTCAATTTTTTCTTTCCTCTTTTTGATGTGGTTTCCCATGGGATTATCAATTTTATTTAATCTTTGAAGGAACCAGCTTTCTGATTCTTTAATTTTTTGAACCTTTTTCTTCCTCTCAATTGAGTTACTTTCTGTTCTAATCTTTATGATTTCTTTCCAACGTTGGGCTTTCCGTTTGGCTTGCTCTTCCTTTTCTAGATGTTGGAGGTTCATCATTAGCATCTTTATTTGATCCTGATCTGTTTTCATAATCTCTGAGTTCACAGCTATGAATTTTCCTCTGAGAATTGCTTTCGTTCAGTCCCATAAGTTCCAATAACTTGTGCTCAAATTTTCATTGTATTGTAGATATTGTTGTGTTTCTTGTTTACTTTCATCTGTGACCCATTGGTTTCTGAGTATCGTGTTGTTTAATTTATGTGTATTCATGGGTTTTTTTCTGTTTTCATGTCTCATTTGTTTCCAGTGTCGTTGTACTTTGATCAGATAATATGCATGGGACAATTTCTGTTTTCTTCCATCTACTTAAGCATGACCTATTAACCCGGATGTGGTCTATTTTAGAAAAAGACCCATGTGCAGCTGAAAAAACTGTATATTCACCTGTCCCTGTGTGGAACACTGTATTTGTCCACTAAGTGCATTTGTTCCAAGCTCTGGTTCAGTTCTGCTTCTTTGCTAATTTTTTGTTTGCAGTTATTAATTCTTTTACTACAGATACTTTTTCAGATCGGGTTTCCTCCATATTTTTCTTCATTTGATTCTTTACTTCAGATGCTATTATTTCACAGTTTTTTTATTTCAGAGATTAATTCTGATCTGAGTTCCTCTGTACCTTTCCGCTGTTGTTTCTTTACTTCCAACTCTACTAATTCAGACATTTTCTTTTTTGTTTCAGAGATTAATTCTGATCTCAATTCCTCTATATCTTTCTGCTCTTGTTTGTTTACTTCAGATGCTATTCTTCCATACATTTCAGCTGCGCTAGTGTCTTCTGCAGTTATTGTGGGTGTGCTTCAGTCCTGAGATTTCATTTTTCTCTTTTCTTTGTCATTTCATATAGCACTGACCTCTGACCTTTGGTATAGAGCTTTGGTGCAGTGATAATCTTAGCAGTTACTGAAATTTGGGTGGTGATCTATTTAATTTGCATCCAGTTATGCCTGTCTTGGGTCAAGCTGTTGTGCTCAGCTTCTTCCTGCTGCAGTCCTTGGAAGTGAAGCTGTTTTGCCCCTTTGTGGGCTCTGCAGGGGTGGAGAATTCCCGAGGATGTGGCTCATGGTCTCAATCTACAGGCAGGTGCACAGGAGCAGAATCTCTCTCACACACTCTCTGGGCCTGGGCTGGGGCTGCACCTGGGTGATCCCAAATAACCAACAGAAGTTCTCTCTCACTTGGCGGGCTTGAGTGGGAGGAGGGCTTCCCAGGGTTCCCAAGGGCATGGCAGAGGTTCTCATTCACGTGGCTTTCCTGCGTTTTGGTCTGGAGTGTTCCTGCTTGTGGGCACGTGGGAGTCGGAAGCTCTCCCACACACTTGCTGCCTGTGGTAACTATTAATTTGATACCTTTAACCATAGGAATAATATCTACAGTTGTATAACAAATTCCATCAGAAAGCACAATATTTTAAATAATGGATTTCTCCTTAATAGAAGATAGAGGGAGGGAAGGAGTATTTAAAACAGGTAAGAGTTAAAAAAATACAGAAATAAATGAAGAGAAAGATTTTAGAATCAAACCTTGGAAAGCTGGAGAGGAAAACAGAAGACAAAGGAGAGAGGAAAAGTAAATCAAAGTAAATTTAAAAAAATTAATATCCACTCATGAAAAAAAAAAATTCAAGGAAGACAGTCAGGAAAAGATTAAAAAAAACAATAATTCAATACAAAATAAAAGCCTAAAGAACAACACCAAAAAGGAAATTTCATTGACCACAAGCCTGCATCTATTCTCTAGTGTTTACAGGTATATAGTATTATCTAACCAGAGACAAATCTGCACTGTGTAATCCCAAAAGTTTTCCTATAGAATATGGGCTGGTTGTAGGGCAATACGACCAAACCTGAAATACTGTCAGGATAGTGCACCAAATCTCTCTTTTACCTTCACGGATTTGCAGGCTGATTTTCAACCAAAGCTGTGGAAGCTGGAACCTGAGTTTTTAGCTTGTCACACTCTAGATATCCCTCCTAGTCACACTTTCATCTGCACAGCCTGCATGCCTCTGTGGCCATTATTTCTTCATCTGCTTTGTGATTTTAACACTGCAGCCTTAAGACAAGGGAGAACCCACTGATGCTCTGAATCTTGCATTTTGTTTGCCTCCCTTGGACCTAGAACATCCACTTCTGTACCCCCTTTACTGTTGTGTCTCTCTCCTCTCTCATGTTGCTAAGAGCTGGGGGAAGGGAGTGCTTCCTCACTTTGGGTTGTGGACTATTTCACTTTCACTCTGTTCCTCATTGTGTCCCCAGGTTATAATTACCCATGGCAGCACATAGCATGTATCTATATGCTCCACTAGCAAGGTTTTCCCTTTAAGCTTCTATTCTCACTCACTTGTGTTATGACTTTTTAGTTTTGATACTCTTCCTTCATGGTGTAAGGTCATACATTGAAGACTTCCAGCTCAGATGGATGTTTCTTGTTATTACCTCCTAGTCTGAGAACAATGTGGTAGATCATCAAGGAAGGAGCAGCTTTCTAATCACTTGCCCTTAGAGTAGGCCAAGTAAAATTTGCTGCCAGATTAAGTTGCTGTTTGGAGAAAGGCAAAAGAGGTGATTGACCATATGTCCCAAGTCATTTCCTGTGTGTCTTCACTCTGTCACACTACTAGATTTCCATTAGTTATTTCAGAATTTCCAGTAATGGCTGATTCAGTGCTGACTGCAAATTAATTCATCCAGCAAGCTTGTGGGACTGATTCACCTTTTCCAATCTTCTATGTTTACATTTTCTTTGATCTGCAAGTCTATTTTCAAATTGACATTTTGCATATGTATGCATGTCTCTCCCCTTATTTCAGTCACCTGTATGTCAGCAAATTTTCTTTGAGAATCTCTAACATGACTCCTCTATTCAACCATGTTGGATCCACGATACCACTATGTTTCAATTGTGTGTGTTTGTTTCCTATTTGATGTGGTGTTTTGAAACCAAATGCCACATCTGTTTCACTTTGAGAAGCCCAGTTCAATCCAATAAAAAAGTAGGTATAAAATATGTTACTATGAAATATGATCTTGAAGTTTTAAAAGGATACAAGTTAGCAGAAACAATGCAAATGAGCATGATTTATTTTTATTTTTAATTTTGAAACATGGTTTAAATTAAGACTATTTTCTGCATTTCATACTTATGTGGGAAAATAGTAGAATTCTCATTTAGGAAAACAATTTTAATTGCTTAACAAAAACAGGCAAGGAACAGTGTAGCCAAATATAATAGAGAATTTTATAACCTAAAGTTAAACCAAAGTGAAATATTTGTTTCCCTTAGATAATTTCATCGTTTGAAAGCTATACTTTGGTATTTAAAACATAAACCACTAGAAAAATAATCCTTTGATTGCTTTATCAATCTTTACAGGCAAAGTAAATTAAATTGTCAAATGGATGAATTTAACAACATAAGCAATATCCTAGATCAATCCACTATTTAAAAAACATTCTCTCTGTACACACACTTTTAAAAATATCTCCTCCATATTAACCAAATATTATGACATTAACATTTTAAGATACAGGGAAGTAAATGCCACTCACATATTATTCATCACATGATTCCTGATAATCAAGAATATCTTGTGCAATCTTATGTGAATAAAATTAACATCTTAAATTAATTTTTCACAAAATCCCTATTGAAGAATCTCCCAAATGTCTCCCAGTGGTAACATATGTCTTTCACACAAATCATTTTGCAGTGCTTGATTCACATGCTTGGCCTATTGTGTCAAACAAACCCCAGTAAGTAAATCAGTGGGAGGATTTAGTCTTTAAAAACAAGTTTGCTAAAGTTAGGTTAACTGCCTTATAAATTCTGTCATGCACACAAATGTAATTCTTTTTACTAGGCCTATAGTCTAATTCTTACTCATAATAACTTTTCCGTAAGAGTTCCAAAAACTTCAGGTATTTAGATCGGTCACACTGCATTTTTCTACTAATTATCTATTATTAAACCTGCCCAAAAGAAACATGCATATTTTTTCAGCTATCTAAAAGAACAGTATTTATGTAGTCTAAGATACTGAGATAAAGCAAACATATTTTCTAAATTTTCAAAAGTAAATTTTATAAGTGCATGTGAGAATCAAATATATTGACAACTGGAGAAATATTAGTTCATAACGCATCAATCAATTTACTAGCTTTTAACTTTTGCTGATATGTATTAATTGAAGTCATAACCAGTTAATTTTCTTCAGAGAATAGGAAGCAATATTTCCCTCAGATACAATTCCAAGGTTCACTTGAATTTCATGTTTAAGGTGATGACATGCATTTTCTGATCTTTTCTCATTATATATGACTGACACCTTAAATTATTAAGACAAAAATGGAATTGAATATTCTCTGTATTTTCTTTAGACATTTTATTATCAGTTTCTTGATGTCTCCTGAAACTATAGGAATGCAAAAGTTTTAAACTGCAGAATATGTTTGAGTCATGATTCTTGACAGAAAGTATTAAAGTTGATAGGGCTGGTGACATGGCTTAGTGGTCTAAAGCACCTACTTAGAAGAAGCTTAGCAAAGCACAGGGACCAGGGTTCAATCCCCCAGCACCACATGCCAGCCAGCCCCGCCCCCTGGTGGGCTGAGCTGGACACACACAAATAAATAAATAAATAAATTAATTAATTAAAAAAATAAAATGAGTTGATATCAAAAAAAGTGGGTTGTGTATAGAGATCCCTCAAAAAACTAGGATTAGAGATCCCATTCAAGCCACCTATTCCCCTTCTACAAATTTTTCTGAAGGAACTAAAATCATAACACAGAGATATGTGCACCAATGTGTGTAGCAGCGCAATTTGTCATAGCTAAATCTTGGGAAGAGCCCAAGTAACCATCAGCAGAGGAATGGATAAAAAAGATATGGTATTTTTACACAGTGGACTATACTATGCTATAAAAATATAAATTCAAGGCTTTGTAGATAAATGGATGCAGCTAGAGACTAAATTGTTAAGTGAAAGAAATCAGATTCATATGTATGAGCATTATATTACATTAATGTGAAAACCTGAAAGAGTAACTGAAATCAAAAAGGTACAATAGAAACTGTGAAATGGAAAGAAATTGTTCAATGGAAAGGAAAAATGTGGATTAAGAAAAGGATAAATGAAAGAAGGGAAAGAGATATACTTAAGTATAAATGTAGAATAGTTTTAATAATTGTATTGTCAATTTCTGCTGTTCTTTTAAAAGGAGCAGTTAATATTTAATTGGTTTTTTTTACTCTGTTTTTCTCTATTTTAAATTTCTTATGACTACTTTATTATAGCTATGTATTTTATTTCTTTAAATGAATCTTAAATATTTTTTTGGCAGAACTGGGGATTGAACTCAGACCCTTGCACTTGCTAGGGAAGCGCTTATTCCACTGAGCCATCTCCCTGGTCCCCGTATCTTGAATTTTTATATCTGGTAATCTGAACAACTAATTTGAAGATAGCAACATGTAATGCAGCATCCATTGTTGATTTTTCAGTACTTTGTTTAGTGAAATCTTGTATAGTTTCTAACGTTTCTTTTCTATCACTATTTTATGTTATTTAAAAATTTTAAAAAGACATAAAATAAATACATTAACAGTTTTTTTTTCCCTTTGCATTTAAGTTCTGTGAACACAGGCTTAAAAGTGAATATCTAGGTCTCATCAGGGTCACTCACTAAAATGTTCGTAATGAATTCTGAGTTTCCTGGGCTATCATGAAATTTAGATGACTATGGCCCTGATTTATTAGGCATATAATTTGTACTGGGTAAAAAGAAGAGAGATATGGGCTAGATGAATATTTCAAGAGCATCTAGTTCTAAACTAAAATACATATTAAATGATTGGAGAAAACATTAAGGAACAACCAGGGATAAATGAGTAGAAATATAGCCATTCAATGAACCTTCAATTGTATAAAAGTCAATGCTATTATTTTAATATTCATGTGTACTTTTTAAGATTCTCTCCTTCCTTTCAGTCAAACATCTCACAATTTCTCTTATATGACACACACACACACACACACACACACACACACTTGTGTGCATGTGCTTGTACTCAAAGAGCAAAGTAAAAGAGGAAGTAAACTGAAATTGAAACATTTCTCTAAATTAAAAATTCTGTTGTTCAAAAATTAAAAACAGATGATTTTTTTTTATTTTTGTTTGTTTTTGTGTTACCAGTGATTGAACTCAGAACCTTGTGCTTGCCAGGCAAGAGTTTATTCTACTGCACTATCGTCCTGACCCACAGATGATATTTGTTCTCATTTATACTAATAGTTTATCTTTATTCACTACAAAGAAACTTTTGTATTATTATGTGTTTTTTCTATTTTTTATAAAATGCTTTATGTTTATGTCTTGTACTTTGAGTAACTACTTTGAAGATAACAATACATAGTGTAAAGTGTAACAATTATTTTTGTTCTCTCAATATTTTATTATGAAACTTTTCTTCATTTGTCATGAAATAAAAAAAGAAAAACAGGAGCATAGAGTTCTCTTTCAGTGCCTCTTCTGCTGCTTCAGAATATTCCAAGATATTAGGAGAATATGTAGAAGGACTTTTGGAAATTTGACTTTATGACCTAGGTGTATGAGTCGCTAGATACAAAGGTAGAAATGATTCTGCAACAGTAGACAGATTTTGTCTGATATGTGAAATCATGAATATATAACTATCTAAATATACATGATAATATGTTCATAGTAGATAGATAGTTAGATGGATAGATAACACTTTTTCGTCATCTATCATATACTCGAAGGCCTCTTGGTACCTAGAATAGTTTTTTTTTCCATGACAACCTAAATTTGTAAATCAATTTGAAAAAAATGGGCACTCACCCATATACAAGATGATAAGTAGATCTTATTTATTCTATTTTCAATAAATAGTATTCTGAAAGAAAAAAATACTTGTATTTCTGCTTTTGAGACAAGGTCTAGCTATTTAGTTTAATGTATCCTTAAACTCACACACATTTGCCTCAGCAGCCAAAGTGTTGGGATAACAGGTATGTGCTACTATGCCTGGATATTCTAAAAACAGGTTATTTCCAATTAGGAAATATTCTAGTACTGCAATGGAACTACACAAATTATTTCCTCAAAAGAATTTAGGCTACTGGTCTCATTTTCTAAAAATGTGGAGAAAGTACCTTCTCCATTAGCACATATTTGAAGTACAAAAGTTCACATACACTATAGGTAGTAGAAATATATTCATAATACATTCTACTGGTTTTGATCCTATTTCTCTTGCCACTGATCTCCCTCCCTTTATTATCTAAATCCCCTTTTCATTTATTGTTATTATTCTTACCGACAGTAAATAAAATACAATGCCTCCATTCATGGAGATTATTAGTTTCCTGTATATAGCATATGATAAAGATACAATTTTATAATACCATTTCAATATGTAATGCCCCCAGGGAGAAAAGATATACTGTTTTTGTGCCTTCTGATTTCTTGTTTATTATATATATATGAAATTCTATTTGGTAAATACTTTTATTATGTCTTTTCCCATAAGTTAATTGAGAAACAAATAGCAATGAGACAGTTTCAAATCAAATTGGTAGGACAGTTTCAATAATTAACTCACTGCATACATTCTTCCTAGTCATTAATTTCTGTACAAGATGGGGACATGCTATCCTATTTAAAACCTTATAAGAATAAATCCCTCTATTCATTGAGAGAATGTAACTATATATCTATTCTAACCATTTTGAATACACAGATTCAAAATGCACATTCATCTGTATCCCCTTTTTTTGTTTAGATCCGTTACTTGAGTATGATAGGTAAGTTAATTCAGCAAAATATTCTAAAAGAGTCCAGTAGTTCATAATAGCATTTGGACTTCCACTTGACTGGCAATGTCAGAAATTGTTGACCAGAGTCCCCTACAGCTCAACATAACACTATGGATTTTCTTCTTATACTTTGTTTTTATACTTCTCCTGGGTGGTTAAGACCAAGATAAAGCAAGACTTATGCAACAAGATGTGTAGCATTTGGGTCTGATAAGATCAGTGAAATCACCTAAGGATTTATCCTGAAATGCTCTACCTCAGATTATAGATCCTTTGTCAGTATCAATCATGTGGATGAGTCACGGCCATTGCTTGGCCAATGTGCTCTCTGCGAAAGCCTGAGAGAATGTTATCTCTCCATGTGACACTTTAGTCACACTCTACATCATTGAGCACTTTCATCTTTGGCCCCATAATCTCCTTGTTCAGAAAATTTGGGATATTACTGAGTAAAATGACGTTAGAGTACAAGTTCTCCTATGTCCTGAGACTTAATTGACCTTGGAAGGCTAGGGCCAAAATGTTGACTTTCCTTGCGGCCCTCCTTTTTCTCTAATTTTGGTCTGCAAAACTTAGGTTGTTAACCCTCCAGAAGAGAAGTTTATTGTTATTACCATACAACCTAGGCTGTTAAGCTTAACCTCACTATCTGTCACAATATCAAACATGTTAGGCATAACATGGAACAGGTATTTTTCAAGTATTGATATGTTGAAATTTAAGTCCCTGCAGAATATGATGGAAAAAAATTTAAAACTCAGAATGTATTTTAAAATAGGCATAAAGAATTATATATTTCTTACATTTACATTTAAGTCCAAAAATCTAACCATGTATAATTTTGAAGCAAGACAGTCCAACACCATTCCTTTTCTGACTCCTGCCTTCATTCACCACCCCCTTCTTTTTGAACAATCATCTACCCGAAAGACAGCACTGTAGCAACGAACATGTCATGAAAAGCAGCCCAAATCCAGAACACCAGAATGACAGGCACTTAAAGCATGAACCTACTATTATAAATTGCGATCTTCAGTGTAGTTGCTTAGTTCAAAGGTGTCAGTATATATAGTTAGTCAGGGTGAGAAACTTTGCAATTAATGGATAGATTCAAAAATCTTCTGTAGATACTCAGGATCATTGCCTTGCCCATCTTCTACATATAATTTTATGGCTTATGAATGTCATATTTCCTAGCTCTTCTACTTTCCCTCTCTTAATTAGTTAGTCCTCCAGTTCTTGCTTTCCTTTAACTTGTATTAAACCTCTATATTTGTATTTCTTCTTTTGAGTTCTTATACTAGGGAGACTATAAGGTATTTACACATGTGTGTCTGGTTTATTTCGCTTATCAATATATCTTCAAGTGGCATCCACATCAATATAAAGGATTCGAGTTTATCATTCTTTATAGCTGAGTGATAATAAATTGTATAAAAAGACCGCATCTTTTTCATCCATTCCTCAGGTAATGGGCATCTTGGTTGTTTTCAAGATTTGGCTATCACAAATTGTGCTGCTATAAACATATGCACACATATATCACTATGATATGATGTTTTCAGATCTTGCGGGAAAATTCCTAGTAGAAGAACAGCTAGTTTAAATGGGATTTCCAGTCCAAGTTTTCTAAGGAGTCTTCACACTGATTTTCACAATGGTTGCACCAGTCTACATTCCCACCAGCAGTGGATAAGGATTCCTTTTTCCCCGCAGCCTCTCCAACATTTGTTGTTTGTTTATTTCTTTAACATTGACATTCTTTCTGTGATGAGATGATATCTCAATATTGTTTTAATTTGTATTTCATGGATGGGTATTGATGTGGAGCATTGTTTCATATATTTATTCATCTTTTTAATTTCATCCTCTGAGAAGCGGGTGTTCATCTGAGATGCCCATTTCTGAACTGGGTCTTTAAATTTTGGGGCCCTAGTTTTTTTTAGTTCTTTATAAATTCTAGAGATCAGTCCTTTGAGTACTTACTTTTCATGATTTATTGCAAATTTTTGGGTTGTGTTTTTACTTTGTTGATGATTTATTTTGATGTGCAAAAACTGCTTAGTAAGAGAAGATACCAGTTGTTAATTCTTTCAAGTTTTTCTTGTGTGATTGATTTTTGTTCATGAACTTTTTGTCTACCCTTATGTCTTGAAGAGTTGTTCCTACATTCTTTTACATGTGATTTAATGTCTCTGTTTTAATGTTTAGATCTTTAATCCATTTTGACTTTAGCTTAGTGCATGGTGTTATACCTGGTTCAAGTTTTAATTTTCAGCATGTAAAGAGCCAGTTTTTCCAGCACCATTTAGCAAAGATGCTATCTTCTTCCAGTGTTTATGATTCGCCCCTTTGTCAAAGATAAGGTGACTGAGTGTGTTCGTAGGGACTTCAGCATCTTCTAATCTATTTCAAAGATACTCAGGTCTATTTTATTGTGAGTACCATGCTGATTTTATCACAGTTGCCTTTTTGTAGAATTTCAAGTCAGGAATTGTAATGCCTCCTGCCTTGTTTTTATTGCCCAGAATTCCTTTTGTTATTCTAGTTATTTTCTGGTTCCAAATAAATTTTAGGAATGATTTATCTAGCTCGGTGAGGTATGTTGTTGGTAGTTTGATAGGTATTGCATTAAATATGTACAGAAATTTTGGGAGTATGGCCATCTTCACAATATTGACTTTTCCTCTCCAGGAGCATGGAATATATTTCCATTTTCTGAAATCCTCCACGATCTGTTTTGAAGAGTACTCTAATTTTCCCTGAAAAGATATTTAACTTCTTTAGTTAGATTAATTCCAAGGTATTTCATTTGCCTGGGTGCTATTGTAAAAGGTATTTTTTCTGTAATTTCCCTGTCAGTGTGTTTGTTATCTGTGTAGAGGAATGCTATTGACATTTCTCTATTGACTTTGTATCCTGCTATGCTACTGAATTTCTTTAGTTATTCTAGTAGCTTCTTGGTGGATTTTTTCTTTGGTCTTCCAAGTAAAGTACCATATCATCGGCAAATAATGATAATTTAAGTTCTTCTTTGCCTATTCTTATTCCTTTTATTTCTTTCTATTGTCTAATTGCTTTAGCTAATGATTCCAGAACTATATTGAATGGGAGTGTTGACAGAGGGCAACCTTTTCTTGTACAAGATCAAAGAGTAAAATATTTCCATTTTTTCCCATTTGGAATTATGTTATCCGTTGAGTTTTCATACATGGCTTTTAGCAGTAGGAGGTAGAAGCCAACTATTTCAATTTTCTGTAGGACTTTGAACATGGATGAGTGTTGTAGTTTTTCCAAAAGCCTTTTCTGCATCAGTGGAGATGATCAAGTTGTTTTTAGTTTTCCCTATAGTGATATAGTGTATTACATTTTTAGATTTTTCAATATAGTACCATCCTTGCATCACTGGGATGAATCCTACCTGGTCATGGTGTAAGATCTTCTTGATGATTTGCTGTTTTCTATTTGCTAGGATTTTATTGAGGATTTTGGCATCTATGTTCATGAGGGAGATTGGCCTGTAATTGTCTTTCTTAGTTGAGTCTTTGCCTGGTTTTGAAATCAGTATAACAGTTGCCACCAGGAACAATTTTGGAATGACTGCTTCCTTTTCAATTTCATGGTGAAGTTTGAGGGGTATAGGGACTTCTGTAAATTTCTTGTAGAATTGAGCTGTGGATCCATCCAGACCTGGAGTTTTCTTTGCTGGTACGTTTTTTTTTATTACATCTCTGATTTCATTGGCTGTTATTGTGTTATTGAGAGTGGTTATCTCTTGTCGATTCAGTTGTGGTAATTTGTTCCTTTCTATAAATCTGCCCATTTCATCTGTGTCTTGTATTCTGTGAGAGTAACGATTCTCAAAGTAGCTATTGATAATCTTCTGAATTTCCACTGGGTCTGTGGTAAATACACCCTTTTCATTCCTTATTGCTAGTATTTTTTTTTCTTTTCTCTTTTTGATGATGGTATCTAGGGGCTTATCGATTTTATTGAATCTTTCAAAGAACCAGCTTTTTTTAAAAATCTTTGTATTGTTTTCTTCATCTCAATTGAATTAACTTCTGCTCTAATCTTTATGATTTCTTCCTGTTTTTGGTGTCTGAACCAAACAGTTTGCTGTTCCTTTTCTAGTTGTTGAAGGTGCAGTATTAGAGTATTTCTTTTTTCCCATTCTGTTTTCCTAATGTGTGAATTAACAGCTAGGAATTTCCCTATGAGAACTGTTTTCATCATATCCCATGAATTCTGATAAGTTGCATTTGAATTTTCATTGAATTTTCGATATTGTTGAGTTTCTTCCTTAATTTCATCTGTGACCTATTGGTTGCTAAGTAGGGTGTCTTTTAATTTCCATGCAGTTAGGGATTTCTTCTGATTTCTTGTGTCACTTATTTCCAGTTTCATTGCACTGTAGTCACATAATGAGCATGGGATAATTTCTGTTTTCTTGCCTATACTTATCCATGATCTATAGACTAGTATGTGGTCTATTTTAGATAATGACCCATGTGCAGCTGAGAAAAATGTGTATTCAGCTGTGT
>NW_004524679.1:9569918-9574409 GCF_000260255.1 Octodon degus
CTTTATAGAGTTGTGTGCTCTTGTTTTTGGTGCATACATATTTATAAGTGTTACCTCTTTCTCTTGATTTTTTCTCCGAACCGATATATAATGGCCTTCTTTATTTCGCTTGATCATTGTTGGCATGAAGTTGAGATAGTCTGAGAATAGGACTGCTATTTCTGCTTTTTTCTGAGGTGCTGAGGCATGTAATATTGTCTTCCATTCTTTGACTTTCAGCCTATGAATGTGTTTATGAGTGAAATATGTTTCTTTTTCACAGCACATTGTTGGATTTTGTTTGTTAATCCACTGTGCCACTTTATTTCTCTTAATTGGTGAATTGAGTCCATTTAATTTAATGGTTATAATTCAGATGTATTGAATCATGATTGTTATGTTATATACCTGTTCTCATTTTCTCCTGTGTCTAATTGTTTACCCTATTTAGTTGGTTGCTTCTGATCACATTCGTGGAGTTCTGATCATTATGGTCCCTCTCTAGATCATCTTTCTGGATCCTGTGTAGGGCAGGCTTTATCATCATGAAATTCTTTAGCTGTTCTTTGTCTTGGAAGTATTTTACTTCTCCATCAAACTTGGAAGAGAGTTTTGCACTTTATAGTAGTCTGGGCTGGAATTTGTTTTCACAGATGACTTGGAGTACTCTCTTCTTACCTTCATTTTTTGAGAAGAGAAGTTGGCCGTAATTCTGATGGGTTTTCCTTTGAATGTGAACTGCTTCTTTTCTCTAGTGGCTTTCAGTATATTATTCTTGTGCTGAATTTCTGGGATCTTGACTATGATATGTCTCGGTGTGTTTTTAATTCAGTTGAGGTTACTTCGCTTTCTGTATGCTTCATGTACCTGAATGTCAGATTGTTTTCTCATATTTGGGAAGTTTTCTGTTGTTACTTCTGCCCATATTTTTTAATGTTATTCGTATTGACTCCTTCTTTCTCATTGATGCCTATTAGTCTCACATTATTCATTTTGCCTCGTCTTGCAGGTGCTGAATTATTTTTTCCTGCATCCTAGTTGTTTTTAAGAGATCCTTTCTTACCTTTTCACTAGCTGCACCAGCATCTTCAAGATCTGAAACTCTGTCTTCACTTTCACTTAAATGGTTTTACAAGCTTGTGATTGAGAATTTAATTTCTTCTATATCTCTTTGACTCTGCTTCATGCCATCTTTTTCTTTCCTGTATTGCATTTTCAAGAAATCCATCATTTTTCTATTCCCCTCTATTCTTTTTTATCAATATCTTCTTTAAAATCAGTTATACATTCTTTTACTGCAGCGTTTTTGTTTTCAGATTGGGTTTCCTCCCTATGTTTCTGTAGTTCATTCTTTAATTTAGATGCCATGAGTTCAGAAAATTCTTTTCTTATTTCATAAAATTCCAGTCTGAGTTCCTCTATAACTTTCTGCTGTTGCTTAGTTACTGTCAACTCTATTAATTCATGCATTTGAGCTGAGCTAATGGAAAATAATTCCGCTCTGAGCTCCTCTATGACTTTCTGCTCTTGCTTTTTTACTATCAACACTATTAATTCATATATATGAGCTTAGTTAGCATCCTCTGCACTTGTTCTGGGTGGAAATTGGGTTTTCTCCTTGTGTTCTGCATTTGATTCTTTACTGCAGATGTTATTAATTCAGGGATTTTTCTATTATTTGCAATCTGAGTTCCTCTATGCCTTTCTACAGCTGTTTCTTTATTTCAGAAGACATTGATTCATTGATTTCAGCTGTGTAATTCCCAATTTGTTCTGTGTTAGTGTCCTCTGCAATTGTTGAGGTGGGTTTGGGGTCTGAGATTGTGTTTTTTCCTTCTTGTTGGTAATTTGTGTAGCACTGTCTTCTGAACTTTGTTGTGGAGCTTTAATGTAGTTATAAACTTTGCACGTACTGAAATTCAGGTGCAGATCTACAAAGTTTGGAATGTATCCAGCTGTGCCTGGCTTGGCTCTGGCTGCCGTGCTCAGCTTCTTCCTGCTGGTGCCTTTGGGAATGAACGTTTTGTACCCCTCTCACATGATGTTCTTCTCCTGGACTAGCTGGGTGCTTCCGTCCCCTACACTCTGCAGGGATTGCAGCTGCAGGGTTTCACCTCAGGCCTGTATGCCAGGTCTGAATTTAGTTTGCAGGGAACGAGGTGGATTAGGCCAAGAGGAAGCTCTCTCACACACTCATGGGGCCCGGGTTAGGACTGGATCTGGGGGTCCCCAGAACGTGGCAGAATTTCTCACTGGGGGGAGGGGTAGGAAGTGCTGGGGAGTTTGGGGGTCCCAAGGGAGTGGAAGAGAGTCTCACCCACACTGTGCCCTGGCTGGGACCAGCAGGTCCTGCTCATGCAGGGTAGCTGGAAGCTCTCTCACACACTCACCAGGCCTGGTCTAGGACTGGATCTGAGCATCCCTAGAATGCGTCAGAAATTCTCACGCGACGGTCGGGTTGGGAGGGTGCTGCGGAGTGTTGGGGGGCCTCTAGGGGGTGGAAGAGTGTCTTACCCACCCTGCACCTGTGCTGCGACTGGCAGATCCCACTGGTGCATCTTAGCCAGAAGCTCTCCCACACACTTGCCAAACCTGGACTTGGACTGGATCTGGGGTCCCTAGAACGTGGCAGAAATTCTCACCTTGCAGGTAGGGTCGGAGGGTGCTGCGCATTGGTGGTAGGGTCCCCAAGGGGGTGGAAAATTGTCTCACCCATGTTGCTCCTGGCCTGGGACAGGCAGGTCCCAAGGGAGCAGGGTAGCAGGAAGCTCTCCCACACACTCACGGGACCTGGGCTAGGACAGAAAATTTTATTATGTTTGAGTCATTGTCAGTTAACAGGTATTTGACAACTTGACCAAATTCTTTTTAATATTGTTTTTGTGTGTTTACAGTGGTCTTCACTTTACTTTTTCTAAGATTATAAAATGAAGAAAACTGGGTAGATTTGGATATTATTATTTTTTTCTCATTATTTATTATGGATCAGAAAGAAAGTTTATCACACAATCTTTTGTTCTAATGAAAACACCCAAATCTTCCTAGGGAATTTGCCTTTAGGAAAGCAGAATAAGAGAGCATAATGTATGCAAACCTTTTAATCTAGATAACTAAAGACTATTTATAAAATATCAGATATCAAGTCCTAGACATGATAAAATTTTTCTCCAGTAATTATTGTTTTTATTTTATTTTATTTGGTTTATTTTATTTTGTGGTACTGGGAGTTGAACTCAGGACCTTATGCTTACCAGTCAGGGGCTTGAGCCACTGATATTTTTTTTTTATACATAAGAAAAAACTCTGTATCTGTTAAGTGTTCAGCGTTCTCATTTGTTAAATTCTTTTTCTAATAAATTTTTGATTATACTTTTTAAAATGGTAGAATATAGCAAAATATTATCTGTATTATATTATATTGAACTATAATATGTTTTTTTTGGCAGAACTGGGGACTGAACTCAGGCCTTTGAACTTGCCAAAGAAGTGCTTATTCCACTGAGCCATCTTCCCAGGCCTTTTTTTTTTTTTCCAGAAACGGGGATTGAACTCATGCCCTTGCACTTGCCAGGCAAGTGCTTATTCTACTGAGCCATCTCCCCAGCAATATGTTTCATTTTATTCTGATACTCATTCCAACCTAATTTTATTTTAATTACCTAAAATAAATTTTATAGGTTTAAAGATTAGATTTCAAAATTTCAAAGCAAACACACATGACAGTATCATTTCAGGAAAAATAGACAAATTCACAAAGTACAGTTTTCTAATTCGTTAAAATAATGTTTTAGCTGAAGGAAATAAATAAGATGTTCAAATATTTTTCTAAAATCATAATTTCCTGGGGCTGGGGAGATGGCTCAGTAGAATAAGTGCTTCCCTGGCAAGCACAAGGATCTGAGTTCAATCCCTCGTTCCGCAAAAAATATAAAAATAAATAAAGTCATATTTTTTCAATATTTTATTATTTCCTTTTAAAGATTTATGTACTCAATAACATAATTTTCTAATTGTCTGAAATCACTGGTAGAATAAAATGAGGTGGCTTTTGGTGGCTTATGTATATTCAATGAGACTAATCAACAACTTTACTAGAATAAATCACTCCATGTATACTTCCCAACAAAGCTATTACTAAAGCTGGGCCCATTTCAATATATGCCTGCAGAAACATAAAATATGGGATAAAGTTTAAGTTTACTTTAGGTGTATGAAATAATGTGTCTCAAACACAACATTTTGGTGTTTTAGGAAATGGATTACCATAGAAAAACTCTCTTGGCCATTTTATTTTTTTGCTCTTTCTTTTTTTTCTCCTTCTTTTTTTTCAGTCTTTAACCAGCCTTGGGATCTGACCCTGAGCTGTATAATTTTTTTCAAATTTTTATTGATAAACAGCAATGAGACAGTTTCAAAACAAATCGGAAGTACAGTTTCAACAAATAATACACTGCATATATTCTTCTTAGTGGTTAATTGCTGTACAAGAAGTGGACTTGTGATCCTATTTAC
>NW_004524679.1:9578949-9583500 GCF_000260255.1 Octodon degus
CTGCTTGGATCTATCCTCTACACTCTCCCCTGCAGGGATTGCAGCTGCAGGATTACACCTCAGGCTTGTATGCCAGGCCTGAGCTGTGCCTGGAGGGGGCAAGGTGAAGTAGGAGGAAGAGGAAGCTCTCTGCACACACTCATGGGACCTGGGCTAGGACTGGGTCTTGGGTCTCCGGGATGGGGCAAAAATTCCTACTCAGCGGGCGGGGTGGGCGAGACACTGAGGAGTGGTGAGGGGCGGCCCAAGGGCCTGGGAGAAGGTCAGGCCCACTCTTCTCCTGGGCTGGTTCTGGTCCTGCCGGCGCAGGGTAGCAGGAATCTCTCAGCACACTCACCGGACCTGGGCTAGGACTGGGTCTGGGGGTTCCCGGAACCCGGCAGAAAATTCTACTCTGCGGGCGGGGTGGGGGAGGCACTGCGGAGTGGTGGGGTGCGGCCCGAGGGGCTGGGAGAGGGTCCGACCCACTCTGCGCCTGGGCTGGGACTGGTCCCGCCGGCGCAGGGTAGCAGGAAGCTCTCTGCACACTCACCGGACCTGGGCTAGGACTGGGTCTGGCCAATTTATTTTGATAAGGATAGCAAATTATCATTTTGTTACCTTGAAAATGACAGATACAGATCTAGTTTTCTAGTCTTTGTGCTATAAATGATTAATTGAAGACACTACTCTACTGACAAATTTGCACACTACGTACTTTAATTGACCAAATTAGTAAGTGATTTTTCTTCTTATGACATACATAAACTTTGGTTCAATGTCAGTGGTAGCCAGCATCAAATGTAGCAGTGATAGCCTCTCATTAGCAGTCCCTCCCAAGAGGTTGATCACAGGGAAAAGCATTGTCTTATGAATTATTCAGTAAGGCCATCAATTTTTTCCATAACCTCACTTCAGGCTCCCTTGAGCCTTCTTTATTCCTCCCTACAAATGAGAAAACTTTATATTTGACCTTTGAGAACATTGTGGATTGGCAGTGTTTCCCCTTACTGGAATAGTGGTTCTTTTCCTTAGAAAATGACATTTTTTAAAAAATCCATGCTTATCTCAGTCTGCATTTGTTTTTTTTAATGACACCATTTGGACATTTCACAGCAATCTTCACCTTAAGTGATTAGTACTGTAGATATCTGTTGAAAAGCAGGGAATTCAGTCAAGCTTGTAATTTGTATTCCATCATTATGGAAAAATACAACATTCTTCTTTAAACAGTGTATGCAAAAACTGTTGGTTTTTGTCTGTGAACTGAAAACTCTATAATGAAGTACTTGTCTCAGTTAACT
Source organism: Octodon degus (assembly GCF_000260255.1). Lineage (NCBI taxonomy): Eukaryota > Metazoa > Chordata > Mammalia > Rodentia > Octodontidae > Octodon > Octodon degus. The sequence goes on from NW_004524679.1 coordinate 9,580,233, forward strand.
TACAGATGGAATAATGTTATCAATAATCATTACAGTGTTGCAGATGCTAGAATTAAATGTCACCACAGAAAAAAGAGGAAATATATATTCTCCATGTGAGAAATATGTGCTTGATTACATGTTAAATTATTCATGGTTTATTTATTTTATTTGCTAAATTTTATTATCTCCTGCCAGGAAATTGTTTCATTATCTTATGAAGAAATGTTTTTCTAAGAATTTACTGTACTTTCAAAATATTGTGATCACTAGAATGATATAATTTACGTTATTCTGGTGATTTACACAAGGACATTTCAATTTTTACAACTGCTTATCACTTTATTTTTGCAGTGACCATCAAGCCTACACAATGCTTTCAGTATTCCCAATATACTTTTTAAGTAATTCCACAGTACTGATTATTAACTTATTAGAAATTCGGCAATAAACCTAGAAAAAAAATTGTGATTTCACTCATTTTAGGATATAATACTGCAATATTAGGCAAAAAAGTAAGATGAGACCCAAATCCAATAATGAAAGTTTTCTAGAGATTTAAGCTAGACACGTACATAACTCCATAGGAAAATGCACAACTCCAATTTTCTTGTGTATTTTTAATTATAAAATTTATATTCAATAATTTTATTGTGAAACAAATAGCAATGAGACAGTTTCAAAAGCAATTAGTAGGGCAGTTTCAGTAAGTAATACATTTCATATTGTTGTCCTCTTAATGGTTATTCACTGTACAAGATTCAGACATGATATTCTGTCCAAAAACACTATTGCAAGAAATCTTTCTATTCATTGAATTAAGAAAATGTAGCTGTATATCTATCGTAACTATTTTGAATATACAGATACAAAATGGTTGTTCATTTGTATCCCCTTTTTTGTTTAGTTTTGTCAGAGAAGTGTATTATTTTGTCATTTAAATATTATTGGTGTGTGAATTCAGCAAAATATTCCAATATAGTCCAGTAGTTCATAGTAGTAGTCAGTTTTCCATTAGATTGGCAATGTCAGAAGTTGTGGACTTGAGCCTTTTACAGCTCAGCATATAACTATGGCTTCATTTTTATACTTAGTTTTTATATTTTGCTTCTGGTTACTCAAGAACAAGATAAGGCAAGACCTATATAACAAGAAATGTAGCTTTTGTAAATGGTAAGATCAGTCAAATCCCCTCAGGATTTATCCTGAAACCCTGTATCGCAGTTACTAGATCCTTTGTCATTGTCAGCCATGCAGATCAGTCACGGCCATTGCTTGAACAATTTGCTCTCTGTGAAAGCCTGAGAGAATGTTTTTTCTCCATGTGACTCTCCTCAGGCACACTATACATTATCATGCACACACAGTATTTAAATGAAAATGGAATGCCCTTCTCTGTCAAAGCTAACCAAAAAGGTGGATACAGATGAGCCACCATTTTGTATTTGTATACTCAAAATTTTCAGGATAGATATACAGCTCATTCTCTTAATTCAATGAACAGAGAGGCTTTACCTAATAGTGTTTGAGACAAGATATCAGATCTGTATCTCGTACAATGAATAAACACTAAGACAATATGTAATGTATTCATTATTGAAAATGTGCTAGTAATTGGTTGAGAAACTGTCTCATTGCTATTTGTTTCTCAATAAAAATATTTTAAAAATTTAAAAAGAGAGGAGCCAGCAAAGAGTATAAAGAGTATAAGGGTAAGGTTAAAGGTAATTTATGAAGCAGTCATGTTATTGTTCTGTTATTTAATGCCTCGACCAGCTATTGAGTCATTGGCAGAAGGATCAGGAATATACACTCAACGTTTAGTTTTTAAAATTTTATAAGTATAGCCCTTGCTGTTGTTAGAATGTCTAATGCCATCTGATTTTGTCAAATGACCTGTCTTATCAACTTTACATTTTTATTTAGGAGAGAGGTACCAGCTATGGTATCACTTATGATCCATTGTATATAATTAGTTGGGCCCTGATATGTCTCATATCACTCTCTATACAAGATTTATTGGATCCTCATAAAAGGAATCTCACAGTAAACCAGAATATTTGCTATAGTTTTGCCTGTATAATTACCTGGGAAAGAATAAATTTTCTTAGAAGTTAGAACATATATAATCAAAGCACAAGCATTAGAGCTAACTGGTAAGTTTAGAAATATTTTCCCTCTTTTTTATTCATTTTAATGAGAAAAAACATAAAATAGCAATGAAAGTTTCAAAACTTGTTAGTAGGACAGTTACAATAATTAATACATTGCATGTTGTTGTCTTTGTAGTAGTTATTCAGAGAACAAGATGTAGACAAGATATCTTGTCTAAACAATATTAGTACAAACCATTCTTCTCAATGAACTAAGAGAAAGTAGCTGTATATTTTTCCTAACTATTATATGTAATAGATAGATAGATAGATAGATAGATAGATAGATAGATAGATAGATAGATATAGATGATAGATAGATAGATAGATAGATAGATAGATAGATAGATAGATAGATAGATAGGTCACTTTTTTCACAACGAAATTGTCCTTTATTTATAGTTTTGCAAAGTTAACACATGACATTAGTTTGCCTAGTCTGACTTTAACCAGTAGGATTTTTATCTCATGAATGAGGTAGCTTATTTGCTTTAGGCTCTGAAGCCTACCTACACACATTGATCAATTTCCTATCTTCCATGGATCCCATTATATTCCTCTATTTTTGTTTTGTTTTATCAGAGAAGGGTGTTCCATTGCAATTAGAGAAGCTGTATTTGGAGAAGTCTTTAAAGGACCTTTTCATTCTTGATGCCAGTCCAAAGACTGTAGGTGAATGAAATCAGCAAAATAAACCAATATACTCCAATAGTCCGTAAAAGTAGTGAGTTATCAACACAACTGGCAATTGTGGCCCACTGGCTCATTTACTAATGGAGTCTGGGATTTTGTTGTAACTTTCTTTACCTTTAGTTATAATCATCTCAATATTTTTGAGGGTCTGTGAAAATCAGATTAATACTTTAATTTTTACTGTCAATGATTTTAGGCAATATAAGTCTGGCAGATTTTCCTAGTTACGCCTTGTGAGAAAATGACATCAGGAAGTACTTTATTTTGTACTTATATATTTTTCGGCTCAATGCTTACTGCCTTTGCTTTTAACTTAACTTCTAGAAATTTGCAGGATATTTGCAATAAGAAAATGGGGAAATACTTTTGTCTTTTAATTTAAAAACACTTTTAAATAATGATTGAATTCATGGCATCTTAACATTTATTTGTGTTTATGTTAA
>NW_004524679.1:9594525-9598441 GCF_000260255.1 Octodon degus
ATGGAATTTTGTACCTACAAAAAAAAATAAGCACTTCCCTGGCAAGCGCAAGGACCTGAGTTCAATCCCCGGTTCCGCAAAAAAATATATATATATAACAGCCCATAGGATATGATACTTCATGGGAATTAAACTTGTTAATGAATGAAAGTGTTTACAGTAATATCAGGTTCATAGTAAACATAAGATACAACCTTTGAATATATAAGTACCAAATGTTAATTTATATGTATGCAAACATTTAAATGTTTTACTCATATTCTTTATAATTTTATCAATGCTTGAAAATACTAAACTAATTATAAAAAATGCCACTTATGAAAACAAAATCTTTTTTTCAGTGATTTTGCTAAGAAACAAATAGCAACGAGACAGTTTCAAATCTGATTAGTGCGACAGTTTCAATAATTAATACGCTGCATATTGCCTTAGTGGTTATTCATTGTACAAGATACAGACATGATAACCTGTTTAAAAACACTATTAGAACAAATCTTTCTATTCATTGAATTAAGAGAATGTAGGTGTATATCTATCTTATTTTGATTATAAAGATAGAAAATGGTCATTCATTTCTATTCCTTTTATGGTTTGGCTTTGTCAGAGAAGGGCAATCCATTGTCATTTAAATACTATACTATACTATACTATACTATACTATACTATACGTGAGAGAGTTCAGCAAAATATTCCAATACAGTCCAGTAGTCCATCATAGTAGTGGGTTTTCCATGAGACTGGTAATGTCACAAGTTGTGGACTTTAGACTTTTACAGCTCAGCATATCAATTTGGCTTTACTTTTTTATTGAAACTGTACTAGCGATTTGACTTGGAACTGTCTCAATGTTATTTGTTATTAATAAAATTACGAAAAAAATTCTTTTTTAATTTCATCTTTGACCCATTGGTTGCTGAGTAGGGTGTTGTTTATTTTCTGTGTATTGATGGGATTTACTGGTTTCATTTCTCATTTATCTCCACTTTCATTTCAATGAGGTCAGAAAATATGCATGGGATAATTTCTGTTTTCTTGCAAATACATAAGAATGACCTATGGACTAATATGTGGTCTATTTTAGAAAATGACCAATGTGCAGCTGAAAGAAATTTGTATTCACCTATGAATAGATGGAACAATTTGTATGTGTCCACTAAGTCCATTTGTCCAAACTCTTGTTCAGTTCTGCTACTTATATGCTATTTTTTTTTCTGATTGACTGATGTTTTTGGGATAAACGTGTGTTAAGTTCCTGTTAAGATTGTGGTATATGAGAACCATTGTCAGTGTCAGCCATGTGGATAATTCACGGCCATTGCTTTGCCAAAATGCTCTGTGAAAGCGTGAGAGAATGTTTGCTCTCCATGTGACTGTCCTTAGGCAAACTCTACATCATCAATCACTTTCCTCTTTAGCCCCATAATCTCCTTGATCAGAAAATTTGGGACACTACCAAGTTGCATGACTTTACAGTACATGTTTTCATATTTCCTGACACTTAATTGACCTTAGAAGGCTAGGGCCAAAATGTTGGCTTTCCTTATGACCCTCCTTTTCCTCAAATTTTGGTTTTCAAACTTAGGTTGTTAACCATCCAGAAGACAAGCTTATTGTTATTACCATACAACCTAGGCTGTTAAGCTTAACTTCACTATTTGTATGAATAACAAACATCTTTGGCATAACATGGAACAGGTATTTTTCATCAAGTACTGATATGTTGAACTTTAAGTCCCTACAGAATATGATGAAAAAACTTTAAAAAACTAGAATATATTTTTTAAAATAGACATAAAGAATGATACACTTCTTATGTTTACACATAATCTGAGGTACAGGATCTTAGGATCAATCCTGATGGTATTTCACTGACCTTATCAGACTGAAAAGCTACAACTCTTGTTGCATAGGTTCTGCTTTACCTTGGTCTTAAGCATACAGCAGAAAAATATGAAAATGAAATATAAGAAGTAAAGCCATGCTGTTATGTTGAGCTATAGGGGACTCAGGTCAACAATTTCTGACATTGCCTGTCAAGCGGAGGACCCAATATTATTATGGGCCACTGGACACTTTCAGAATATTTTGCTGAGTTTACATACCTATAATATTCAAATAATGGAACTTAACCAAAAAAGGGGGATACAGATGAATGTTCATTTTGTATCTTTGCATTCAAAGTAGTTAGGATACATATATAGTTACATTCTCTTAATGAATAGAGGGATTTGTTCTAATGGTGTTTGTAAATTGGATATCATGTCCGAATCTTGTACAGCAATTAACCACTCAGAAGAATGTATGCAATGTGTTAATTATTGAAACTGTCCTACCAATTTTGTTTGAAATTGTCTCATTGCTATTTATTTCTCAATAAAATTATGGGAAAAAAGAGTGTGGTATTTGATATTATATTTTTCATATCCATTGAGATTTGTCTTATAGGGTTGGGTGCTTCCATGTATAGTGCAGACATATTTGTGAGTGTTACCACTTCCACTTAAATTTTTCCACTAACCAGTATATAATGGTCTTCTTTATTCTTTATTTAAAAATGAAGAATAATGGTATTCTTTATTTAAAAAAATTCCATTATTTTATTGAGACATAAATAGCAATGAGACAATTTCAAGTCAAATTGGTAGGATAGTTACAGTAATTAACACATTGCATACTGCCTTCCTAGTGGTTATTTGTTGTACAATATGCAGGCATAATATCTTATTTACAAACATTACTAGTAAAAGTCTCTCTATTCATTAAGAGAATGTAGCTATATATGTCACCTAACGATTTTGAATACAGATACAAAATGGTCATTCATCTGTATCCTCTTTTTTGTTTAGCTCCATCATTTAAATATTATATGTGTGTGAAATCAGCAAAATATTCTAAAATAGTCCAGTAGTCCATAATAGTATTGGTTCTTTCTCTTCTCTGGCAATGTCAGAAGTTATTGACCTGAGTCCCGTACAGTTCAACATAAGAAGATGGCTTTACTTCTTATATTTTGTTTTTATACTTTTATGGTGGATGTTTAAGACCAAGACAAAGCAAGACCTATAAAACAAGAATGGTAGCATTTTTATCTGATAAAGTCAGTCAAATCCCCTCAGGATTTATCCTGAGTCCCTGAGCCTCAGTTTGTATTCCGTTTGTCAGAATCATCCATGGGGATGAATCACACCCATTGCTTGGGCAATTTCTTCTCTGTGTAAGCCTGAGAGAATGTTTTCTCTCCATGTGACTCTCCTTAGGCACACTACATCATCGATCACTTTCCTCTCTGCCCCCATAATCTCCTTGATCAGAAAATTTGGGACACTACTGAGTTACATGATGTTACAGTACAAGTTCTCCTAAGTCCTGACTCTTAATTGACCTTGAAAGCCTAGGGCTTAAATATTGGCTTTCATTGCAGCCCTTCTTTTTCTCTAATTTTTGGTCTGCAAGCAGGTTGTTAACCCTCCAGAAGAGAAGCTTACTGTTATTACCATACAGCCTAGGCTGTTGCGCTTAACCTCACTATCTGTCTGAATATCAAACACTCTTTTTCCTGTGTCCTGCCTTAATTTCATTTGATCATTCTTTCTTTGAAATTGACACTGTCTGAGAGCAGGATTTTGTACTATGAATAACTACTATGAAGGCAATAATATGCAGGGTATTAATCATTGTAACTGTCCTACGAACTGGTTTTGAAACTGTCTCATTGCTATTTCTTTCTAAATAAAAATAAAATTAAAATAACAAATGATAAATACATAAATAAATAACTTCTGAGCAAGATGTTTGATGACCACCCTCTTGGAACTGTTTCTATCTCTACAGATCTATCCTCAATGAATATTTACTATTCTTAGGTCTTTTTGTCCTATTGAATTTATTCCCTGATTTGGGGGACATGAGCTCTACA
>NW_004524679.1:9598541-9605522 GCF_000260255.1 Octodon degus
AGAATACTATATAAAGTAGTCTAATATGTTGTCTAATACATTTTACAAATCAAAAACAATACATTTTAATATAAAACATTAGACATTGTTACTTTTAAAATATGTAATCTGAAAGGCCACACCTATATGAATTATCAGCATGAAGTATCAAAGGAGTTATATCAGAAATCAATCAGGTGAACACATACACTGTCATTGTGACATACATAGCATTCAGTTAGATCAAAGTAATGTCCCATTCAGTGTGTTGGGGCTGGCCCCTGGGTGCCACAAGGGGCATTGCTGAGGGCTTTTTGCTTTTAACACTGGGTCTCTGAGTTTTCTATTCCAAAGACAATACTTGAGTATATCTATAGGCTCAAAGATATTGGACACAGTGTAGTCAGTGTTTGTAGACTTTTTTAACCTGACAGGATTGGGCCTACCCTTAAGACCCTGTTTTGTTTAGCAAAATACTCCAGCATTTTGTTTATAAGCAATAAGAGGTGTTACATTTGTAAAATCCAAAAGCAGCATCATTTTGCTTATTTGGAATCCTGGGTATATATTACAGTGTGTAGACAGGATAAAATCTTTCCAGGATGATTAAAATAGGCTTTTAGGCATAACTAAATGAAATGAGTGAAGAGAAAGTTTTCCCAGTTATATCTTAAGCAAAATAATTTTAGTGGCTGCTTTTATTCAGGTATGATAACTAGAAGGAAGGCCAAGGTTAAAAAAGAACAAGGAGACCTGTGAGAATTTCCAGAAATAGGATGGAACCTTTCCCCTGTAGCTATGATTACTCAGGGCTCCTCTGTGGAGATGGTAGGCAGAGATAATAGTCAGGCCAGAGGAGGAGGCAGCTCTGGGCACTTCATTCTTACAGGACCACATGGGAAGGTGAGTATGAACTCAGGTATCTTCAGCTCATCATTCCTTCACTCTCAGTGGCTGGTTTGGTAGTCAGGGCATGACATGGAGGGGCTTCTTAAGTCAGTGCCTCTTAAGGGGGCCTGGCCATTGACAGTGGTAGCAGGTGAACCTAGTCAATGAACTCTTCATCCATTCCAGAGAATCATACATAGGGTCTGTTTTCTCTGATGCCACAACAAAAGCAGCTGTATTTCAATTTTGTCTTCTATCCCAGGTTCCCCCCACAGCAAGATTATAAAATGCCAAGGAGACAGTTTTCACTAGAATATCAAGTGAGCTATCAGAAGCAAAAGCCATCTTTTGTAGCACTTTTCTTTTTTTAATAAATTTTGTTGAGAACAAATAACAATAACACAGTGTCAAAACCAATTAGTAAGACAGTTTCAATAATTAACACATTGCATATTGTTGTCGTCAAAGTGGTTATTCATAGTACAAAATGCAGATATGATATCCTGTCCAAACACTACTAGTACAAATCTTTCCTCCCATTGAATTAAGGGAAAGTAGCTGTATATCTATTCTAAATATTTTGTATGTACATGTACATCCAAAATGGTCCTTCATTTGTATCCTCTTTTTTGTTTAGCTCCCCCAGGGAAGGGTATTCCATTGTCATTTAAATATTATGTGTTCATTAGTTCAACAAAACAATCCAATATAGTCTAGTAGTCCATAATAGTAATGAGTTATTCATAGAATTGGCAATGTTAGAAGTTGCTGACTTGAGCCTTTTACAGCTCAGCATATTAATATGGCTTTAATTTTATACCTCGCTTTTATACTTTTCTGCTAGACGGTTAAGATGAAGATAAAGCAAGAACTATGTAGCAAGAAATGTAACATTTTTATCAGACAAGATCAGTGAAATCCCCTCAGGATTTACCCTGAAACTCTATACCACAGTTTGCAGATCATCTGTCAGTGTCAGCCATGTGGATGAGTCAAAGCCATTACTTGAAAAATTTGCTCCTTGTGAAAGCCTGAGTGTTTTCTCTCCATGTGACTCCTTTGCACAGTCTACATTATTGATCACTTTGTTCTGTGGCCACATAATCTCCTTCATCAGAAAATTTGGAATACAACTGAGTTAAGGTACAGGTTCTCCTATTTCCTGAGTCCTTACTGACCTTGAAAGGTTATGGTCAAGATGTTGGCTGTCATTGCCACCCTTCTTTTTCTCTAATTTTTCGTCAGCAAATTTAAGATTTGAGCACTCCAGAAGAGAAGATTACCAATATTATTACCATATAATGTAGACAGTTGAATTTTACCTCACTGTCTGAATATGAAAAATCTGAGAAATAACATAGAACAGGTATTCTCCATCAAATATTGATATGTTAAGCTTTAAATCCCTACAGAATGCAAAGAAAATTCTTTTAAAAAATAGGAATAAATAATTATATATTTTTACACAGAAATTTATAAATTTAACCATATACAGAATTGTAGTAGGACACACCTACTACCTTTTTTTCTTGTTTCTTATTTTCATTTATTACCCATTTTAAAAAAACAAACATTATTTGAGAGACAGTACAGAATTAATTTGTATGACACGATAAGCAGTATGTATTTAGAAGACCAGAATGACAGGCATTACAAGCATGACCCTAGTATTACACACTGCTATCTTCAGTGCTGTTGCAGTGTTCATAGGGATCAACATATATATAGTTAGTCAGGGTGATAATCCTACCAATTTAATGCTAGTTTCAGAAACCTGGTGAAGATACTCAGGATCGTTCCCTTAAAAATCTTGTGTATATAAATGTATGGCTTTGACCCTGTAATGTTTCCCAGCTTTTCTCTTTCCTCTCTATTCATTGTTTAATCCTTAAGTTCTCACTTTTCTTTTGTCTTATATCTTTCTATTTTTATTTCTTCTTTTCCGTTCTTACCCTAGGGAGACGATACTGTATTTACATATGTGGGTCTGGTTCACTTCACTTATGAGTATATCTTCAAGTGGTATCCTTTTCAACATAATGGCTTCAAATTTATCATTCTCTATAGCTGAGTAATACTCCATTGTTTAAAAATATCACATATTTTTCATCCATTCCTCAGGTAAAGGGCATCTTGGTTGTGTCCAAGATTTGGCTATCGCAAATTGTGCTGCTATAAACATAGGTGCACACATATCACTATGATAGGACGTTTTCAGTTCTTCTGGGAAAATTCTCAGTAGGGTGATAGCTGGTTTACATGGAATTTCAAGTTCTAGTTTTTAAGGAGTCTCCACAATGATTTCCATAATGGTTGCACCAGTCTACATTCCCACCAGTAGTGCGAAGGGTTCCCTTTTCACCAGAGACTCTCCAACATATTTTGTTCATTGATTTTTTTATGATATCATTTTTTTCTGGGGTGAGATGGCATCTCAGTGTTTTTCAATTTGCATTTCACAGATAGGTAGTGATGTGTAGCATTTTTTAAACGTGTACTTGCTTCTATGATTTCATCTGATGAAAAGTGTGTGTTCATCTCATACACCCATTTCTGGATTGCGTTGATAAATTTTGGTCCCTAAATTTTTTAGTCCTTTATAAATTTAAGAGAACAGATCTTTTTCTGAGTGCTTATTAGTTAAGATTTTTTTGACCAAATTTGTAGTTTGTCTTTGCAATTTCTTGGTAGTTTCTTTTGACCATGCAAAAACTGCTCAATAAGCAGAGGTCCCAGTTGTTAATTCATTTAAGTATTACCTGTGCGATTTGATTATTGATCTTGAAATCTTTCTTATGCCTATATCTTCAAGAGTTCCTGCTACTTCCTCTTTCAGGAGATTTAGTGTTTCTGCTTTAATGTTTAGATTTTTAATGCATTTTGACTTTAGCTTAATGCATAGTGATAGACCTGGTTGAAGTTTTACTTATTTATTTATTTTTTATTAATTTTATTGAGGAAAAAATCACAATGTGAAAGCTTCAAAACAGGTTGGTAGTAAAGTGACAACAATTCATATATTGCATCTTGTTGTCTTTTTACTAGTCATTCATAGCACAAGGTGCAGAGATGTTATTCTGTCCAAACACTATCAGTACAGATCTTTTTTCTTATTGAATTAGGAGAAAGTAGCTATATATCTATCCTAACTACTTCGTATATACAGATACAAAATGATCCTTTGTTTATGTTTTGTCATAGATGGGTATTCCATAGCCATCCATATATTGTACGTGCATGAATTCAGCAAAATATTCCAATATAGTCCAATGGTCCACAATAGTAGTGGCTTATCTGTAGGACTGACAATGTCAGAAGTTTTGACTTGAGCCTTCCTCATCTCACTATATTAACATGGATTCACTTTTCTTACCTCTTTCCTACACTTTTCTGCTGGATGGTTAAGATCAAGATAAAGTGTTCAGCATGTAGATAACCAGATTTTCCAGAACAATTTGTTAAACAGATTAACTTAATTCCAGTAAGCTTGTTTGGCCACTTTGTCGAAGATAAACTGATGGGTGTGTTTTGCAGATTCTTCCACATCTTCTCTTCTACTTCATTTATCCTCAGGTCAACATTGTTGCCAACACCATGCTAATTTTATCACAGTAAATTTGTAGTATAATTTGAATACAGGAATCGTGCCTCCTGCCTTGTCTTTGTTGTCTAGGATTGCCTTTGCTATTGTATGTCTTTTCTGGTTCCAAACAAATTTTAGAAATGATATCTCTAGTTCTTTGAGTTATGTTGATGGTAGTTTGAAGGGATTGCATTAAATCTGTACAAAAAATTTGGTAGTATGACCATCTTCACAATGTTGGTTCTTCCCATGCAGGAGCAGGGAATATTTTTTCCATTTTCTGAAGTCCTCCAAGACCTCTTCCTTCAGATTACTTTAATTTTTAAACCATAGATCTTTGATTTCTTTTGTTAGATAAATGCATAAGTGTTTCATTTTACAAGGTACTATTTAAAAAAGGTATTATTTCTATAATTTCTCATCTCATTGCATACATTATCTGTGTAGAGGAATGCTATTGACTTTGAGTATTGACTTTTTATCCTGCTATGCTATTGAATTTTTGTATTAATTCTAGTCGCGTCTTAGTGGAGTTTTTCTTTTTTTACCTATTATTATTGCTTTTAATTCTCTCTAGCTAATGTTTCCATTACTCTACTGACTAGGAGTGGGCACATTCTGGTAAAGGACACCCTTTTCTTTACCAGATCGGAGAGCAAATAGTTTCATTTTTTTCTCTACTTAGGATGATGTTAGCTATTGCTTTGTCTTCGATGGCTTTTACCAGATTGTAGTAGAGGCCATTTGTTCCCACTTTCTCTCAGACTTTGCACATGAATGAGTGTTGGACTTTGTCTGAAGCATTTTCAGCATCAATTAAGATTATCTTGTGTTTGTTTTTTTATTTTGCTCTATTGATATAGTGTAATACATTTAAAGATTTGGGCATATTGATCCATCCTTGCATCCCTTGCTTGAATCCTACCTGATCATGGTGTTGTATGATCTTGATGATTTGCTGTATTTTATGTGCTAGTATTTTATTGAGGATTTTGGCATCTATGTTCATGAGGGAGACTGGCCTGTAGTTCCCTTTTCTAGTTGTGTCTTTCTCTGGTTTTCGAATCAGTATAATACTTACCTCAAGGAATGATTGTTGGAGCACTGCTTCCTTTTCAATTTCATTGAAGAGTTTGAGGAGTTTAAGGATTATATCTTATCTAAATTTCTTGAGAATTCAGGCATGGATCCATCAACCTGGACTTTTCCTTGTCAATACGTTTTTTATTACATTTCTTATTTAATTGACTGTTATTGGGCTATATAGGAATGCTATATCTTCTTCATTCAGCTTTGATAATTTGCATGTTACTAGGAATCTGTCCATTTCTTCTGTGTTTTCTATTGTGTGACACTATAGATGCTATATGTTGCTGTTGATGATGTGAAATTCCACAAGGTTTTTGGTAATTATAACCTTTTCATTCCTTATTGCTTGTGTTTGAACTTTTTTCCTCTTTATATGAAGTTAGCTAGGTGCTTATCAGTTTTATTTAATCTTTCAAAGATTCAACTTTTTGATTCATTATTTATTTGAATTATTTTGTTCATCTAGATTGAATTAATTTCTTCTCTAATCTTTATGATTTCTTCCAATGTTTGGCTTTTGCATTTGGTTAGCTCTTCCTTTTCTAGATGTTTGAGGTGCAACATGAGGGTGTTTATTTGTTCCCATACAGTATCCCTAATGTGCGAATTCACAGCTGTAAATGTCCCTTTTAGAACTGCTTTCATCACATCCCATAAATTCTGATAATTTGTGCCTCAATTTTCATTGAATTGTACATATTGTCAAATTTCTTATTTATTTATTTATTTTTTGAAGGTGTCAATTTGGGGGCGATTCTCAAAACATTTGTTATATTATTTTAATAAGGAAAAATCCTCACTTGACAAATTTTGAAGTGGATGTTCTTCAAAGAAGATTATTTTTCAACATTTGTCTCACAATAAGTACATTCTTAATATTGGGGTCTATCTCATTAGATCAATACTATGGAGTTTTATCACACGAATATATATGCATACACATATTATTTAGGCCTTAACATCAATAACATTAAGACTTGTATACCAATATTAGGCATTGGGTGAAACCAAAGTATACAAGCAATATAAATTTCAGAAAATTTAATTTATGCAAATATTGATTTTCAATAGTCATTAGAAAAATCCTTCTAGTTCCCAATGCTTAAAGATAAATGTCACTCTGGCTCCAGATCTTCAGCTCTGTGCACTCTCATCTTGCTGAGCTTCAGCAAAGCCCCAAGAGTGAAATGATTCTACAAATGTAAAATGCATTGAGAATGAAAGCAAGAGATAAAACATAAAAACTATAAGGCACTTTCTCAATTTTGCCAAAACTATAAAAGATGCACAGTAACTCATAAGTATGTTCTCTGAGCTCAAAGCATCTTTGCAGAACAGCAGTATGAACAGTCAATTTCTCAGAATTCACATTAGTAAATTTCTGTGCCCTTTTGCTACACAAAATGTGTGGGACCCACTTCCTGTGGTACAATAATTATATG
>NW_004524679.1:9614028-9615141 GCF_000260255.1 Octodon degus
GTCTTTGTTTGATGGCATCCTAGATATTTTCTTTTACTTTCTTTCTTTTTTCTCTTCTTTACTTCTTTTTTTTTTTTGTATTTTAGGGAAAAGTTTACAGGGTTTTAAGTGTCTCACCACTAGATTGGTCTTGTAGTGATCTGCCTGTTACAGCCTCCCAACAGCTGGGATTATAGGTATGCACCACCACACTCTGTCTCAGTTGCCATCTCAGCAGGCCTCATGGCAGGGCTGGCACCTAGGCTGGGAAATTCAACCCCTGCCCCCTGCACATGCTTGCAAGCACTTTACTCACCTGAGCTATTTAACCAGCCCTTCGCAAGATTTACACTTGTGATTTTTTTAAGCAATGAAAAAAAGTCATCTTTTGTTTTATGGATATTTATGCTTTTTGTTGATTCCCTGCATCAAGTTAAAAGTTGAGCACTGCAAAGATTTTGATGCCTTAGTTTTTAGTTTTATTTGATGGAACATTTTTATTTTGGGGGCAGTGTCTTGTATTCCTGATTTGTATGTGCTGCATTTATATTTAATTCTACACTATTTGGCAAGTCTTCTATTTTTTACCTTAATTTGATTTACAGTTATGAGGTGGCTAACTATCTTATTTTGCATTACTCACTGAATGTTTTTTACATTTCTATTCGCTTTGCAGCTTTACTGGAAAAAGTAATGTTGGAGTGCCCTGTAGTTAACTTTGTTCTTGACAGAAAATTTACTTTTATTTATTTATTTTGCCTTTACCTTAAGTCTTAGTAATATATAATCACCCAGAAAGTAGCATATGAATAGAATTTTAAATTCCACATTGTTTTCTTTCCTACCATTTAGAATTTGTTAAGTGCCCCAAGGGAATTGCTGGTAGTTTATATTTTTAAATTCAGCTCCAATACCTACAATTAGGGCATGTTGTCAGAATAAGCAGTTCGTTGTAAATATATGGTTAAGAAAGATTGATGCTAAATGTTGAAGTGGAGATTTCAACTACTCCTGTGGAGATTCAAAACCCTGTGGATCCTGAGTGGATGCTAATGATAAGATGGCTTCTTCTGGAATCACATGTTGAGTGTGTACAATCCTACTATTGAGTCCATAAAGTAAAATATAGAGACC
>NW_004524679.1:9620886-9626695 GCF_000260255.1 Octodon degus
TCTCATTGCTATATGTTTATCAATAAAACTTTGAAAAGAAAAAAAAAGTAAAATATAAGCATCTCATGCCCAAGGTACACTAGTCTCTGTTATAATTTTCAATGTTCTCATCGACATTTTCTATTTCTTCCACTTGAGTCATTCAATAAGGATCCTACTTTCTTTTCAAGCTTAGCTTGGTAGGATTTTATGCAATAATTCCTTTAAGATGCAGAGTAGTCCCTGGGTATCTAACATTCTCAAGAGAGGCCCTACAGATACACACAGAAACCGCTCATTAACTAGTGACTCAAAAGAATAAAAGGACGAGAAAAGCATTTCCTCCAGTTTGATCTCTGTTGACTCTTGTTGCCTTTAGGACTTGCTTAAGACTTTTGTTCAGTGGATTGCTGGACTGCTGTGGTTGTATGTGTTTAGTTTTGAAGTATCCCTGTTTAGCAAACTGGTCCCTCTTCAGTGTATCTCTCCTAAATACATGTTGAAGTTTCTATCCTAGATTTCTTATATTTCTTTTTTTTTCTTTTTGTATTAATTAAGTGTATTGGTATATTTTAGGTATACATAAAGATCACAGTCATTATATGGAATTTGTACCTGTACGTGAATTAACTTGATTCTTAATTACCACCTCCCCTTCAACCACTCTTATCCCACTTACAAAAGCATTGTTTCCATATTTGCTCTCTTTTCTCATCGTTTGTTTTCTTTGTCCTTCCTTCCTGTCCCCAACCTTCTCACTGGTTCCCCTATCCATTTAAATATTTTCCTCCTACTTAATAATATCTATCATATATTTTGGTTCTTATTTACTATTTGGTTTTTAACACAAGATAAGCAATGCAATATTGACACATGTATATCCAGTTTTTTTCCTTTAAGAGTATGCCCTCAAGGTGCATCCATTTACCTAGAAATGTCTTGAACTTACCCCCCTTTATGATGCAGAAGTACTCAATTATATAAAAAATTAAACTACATCTTTTTTATCTACTCATCACTTGATGGACTTTTGGACAGCTTTCAATATTTAGCTATTACAAATTGTGCTGTTATAAACAAGAATGTGCATATATCGCTGTGGTATGGTGCTTTTAATTCATTGAGAAGATACCAAAAAGGGAAATAGCTGGGTAAAATGGAACGTGTAGTGATAAATTTCTAAGACATTTTCACGCTGCTTTCTAGAGTGGTTGCACCAGTCTCTACTCCACCCAATGGTGAAAAAACTGTTTGTTTTGCTCCATAGACTCACTACCCCAGCACTTGTTATTGGCTGATATCTTGGAAATAGTTATTTTTTCTGGGGTCAGACAGGATTTCAGTGTTGTTTTAATTGGCATTTCTTGAGTGGACTAATGATGCTGAATATTTCTCATGCATTTATTTGCCATTTCTACTACTTTATCCAAGACATGTCTATTCATTTCAGATGTCCAGTTTTGGATTAGAACTTTAAATTTGGGAGATCTGATTTCTCAAGTTCTTTATATGTTCTAAATATTAGTTCTTTGAGGAATAGATGGTAAATTATTTCCCAGAACAGTGCATTTTCTCTTCATTCTGTTAGTGGTTTATCTTGCTGTGGAAATGATTTTAATAAGAAGAGGATACAGTTGTTCTTTGTGATAGTTACTCTGCTATTGGAACATTTTTCATAAAGTCTTTGCCTAAACCAATGTCTTTAAGAGGTTTAACAAATCTATTGAAGTGCATGCCACTTGAAGTTACATTCGTAAGTGATATAACCAGCAACATATGTGTAAATATCATATAGTTTCCGTAATATAAGAACTCAAAAGAAGAAATAAAAATAGAAAGGTATAATACAAGTAAAATGAAATCAAGAACTCAAGGACTAACTAATTAAGACAGGGAAAGGAGAAGAGCTAGGAAATATGACAGTGACAAGCCATAGAGTTATATGTAGAATATGGGGAAGGCAATGATACTGAGAATCTACAGAACATTTTTGAATCTATCAGTTAATTGGAAAGATTCTTACCCTGACTATATATACTGACAACTGTGAACTAAGCAACTGCACTGAAGATGGCAATTTGTAATAATATGTTCATGCTTGGAGTGACTGTCATTCTGGTCTTCTGAATACAAGCTGTTTGTCATGACATGCCCGTTGCTGCTCTTCTTTCTATGGGGTAGAAGCTTGTTGAAAAAGAAGAGGGTGGTGAATGAAGGCAGGAGACAGGAAAAGAAATATTGTGGGACTGTCCTGCTTCAAGGTTGTATATGGTTAGATTTTTGGACTTACGTGTAAACATAAGAATTATATAATTCTTTATGACTATTTTTAAAATATATTGTAAATTTTGAATGTTTTTTCATCATATTCTGTAGGGACTTAAAGTTCAACATATCAATACTTGATGAAAAATACCTGTTCCATATTATACCTAAGATGTTTGATATGCAGACAGAAAGTGAGGTTAAGCTTAACAGCCTAAATTGTTTGATAATCACAATAAGCTTGTCTTCTGGATGGTTAACAACCTAAGTTTGCAGACCAAATTTAGAGAAAAAGAGGGGCTGCAAGGAAAGCCAACATTTTGGCCCTAACCTTCTAAGGTCACTCAAGACTCAGAACATATGAGAACTTGTACTGTCACATCATGTAACTCGGTAGTGCCCCAAATTTTCTGATCAAGGAGATTATGGGACCAAAGAGGAAAGTGATCGATGATGTAGAATGTGCCTAAGGAGAGTCACATGGGAGAGAAAACATTCTCTCAGGCTTCCACAGAGAGCACATTGGCCAAGCAAGGGCCATGACTCATCCACATGGCTGACACTGACAAAGATTCTGCAATCTGAGATACAGGATCTCAGGATAAATCCTGAGGGGATTTCACTGACCTTATCAGACTCAAAAGCTCCAACTATTTTTGCATAGGCCTTGATTTATCTAGGTCTTAACCATCCTGTAGAAAAGTATAAAAATAAAGTATAAGAAGTAAAATCATTTTGTTACGTTGAGCTGTAGGGGACTGAGGTCAACATTTTCTGACATTACCAGTTGAGTGGAAGACCAAATTCTAATATGAACTGCTGGACTCTTTTAGAATACTTTGCTGAGTTCACACACCTATAATGTTCAAATAACGGAACTAAACAAAAAGGGGATACAGATGAATGTCCATTTTGTATCTGTGTATTCAAAATATTTAGGAGAGATATATAGTTACATTCTCTTAATGAATAGAGGGATTTGTTCTAACAGAGTTTGTAAATAGAATATCATGTCCGCATCTTGTACAGCCACTAACCCCTAGGAAGACAGCAGGCAATGTGTTAATTATTGAAACTCTCCTACCAATTTTGTTTGAAATTGTCTCCTTGTTATTTGTTTCTAAGTAAAATTGTGGGAAAAATTCTGGACACATATCCTTTATCATGTGCAAAATAAAATTGAAATGAGTCAAACATCTAAATATTAAAGCAGAAAAATTGAATTTGACAGAAAATTTAACTAACTGTAAATTTCCAAAGTGCTATGTAAAGATCTCCAAGACAGATTTTAAACAGACTCTAGATCATATAGGGAAAATTATTCCTCAATGTGAAACACATGACTTGCTCCTGCAAATAAAGATGAATAATGTGGTTGTTCATTTTAAATATGAAAGCATGCATTCCACCAGCGCATTTGGGCTGATTGCCTAGCCTATCCATACTCATGGAGGAAAATGTGAAGTCTGCTTTGCTTCGCTTTCCCTTGAAGTTTAATGAGGAAGAGAAAAATACAACTTTTAATATTCCTATCTGTTTTTCTTTACAAGATTGAGGGCAATAATTCTGAAAATGACTGTCTCATGTAACTCAACATGAGCATATGAGGATAAACCCATGTTCATGGATCTGTATTTCAATGTTTGCCTGTCATTTTGTTCATGCTTTTGAAACATCTTTGTTTTTTTCAATACCAGGGATCAAACTGAGTAACTTGTGTTTGCTTGGGAAGCACTTATTCCACTGAGCACTCTCCTTGGCCCTGAAACATATTTTTTCTTTAGGTCAAAGTGAGAGAAAATCTATGAGAACGTTTTATTTTAAATGTATCTTAGTCTTTCTCTTATTTCCTAGATCTAAAACTTCTAAACATGTTTAGAACATGTGTTTAGAACATGTTAAATAGTCTATAAGAACATAAGATATAGGAAGTCAACATAGATGAGGAATTCTTACTCCTGGGTCTGGGGGAGTTGATGCTGTATGTAGCTAAGTTAGATAGAAATATTAGAGGCAGGGTCCTTCGCAACTGACTACATTTGCCTTCTGTCTCTTTCTCTGACAGATTTATTTTCCCCAATAAATATATTCTGCTGTTAAACTCCATTGTTCATAGAACAGGAACTCATCCCAAATATATAGTATTTGAATAATACTGACATTCATCATGATTGGCCTCCAGATCTACTCGCCAGAATGGTCACCATTTTGAGTTACCTAACTGATGTTCCAGTAAAGGAAAGCCTATAGATATGTATGGACAAAGAGTCACAGGATAATGAGAAAGAGTTCAGTCAGGCAGTAAGAGCTGCTAACCTGTTTCTGGTCCTTTTCTCACACTTCCAATTCACTACTAATGGCACAAGATAGGGTTAAAGCTAAGGGATACCTTAAATTTTGTACAGAGCAAGAGCAATAAACAGGGTATCTTCTTTATTCTTTTTTTATTTTCAAAGCAGTAAGAAACTTATCTGCAGCACAGCAGACTGATACCTTGGCAGACCTTCAACACCTCACTGTTTGAGATACATATTTCGAAATGAAGGGTATCATTTAGTCTCTTTCTGCACCCACACCTGACCTGAGCACCCATTGGAAATAGTTAAAATTACACTTAACAGTCTGTCCCATTAGAAAGAAAAGTTATACTTAGATATCAAAACAGCAATTTTGACTATAACCTGTGGCTGTCCAACAACTGAGTATTACAACAAGAATCATGTATGGCTGGCTATTACAATCAGATAAGTCATCAGGTTTGCGTTCTTCTTAAAGGGTCTTTGCTTTCACAGGCTTAAAATGTTTTTCTTTCCTTTGTACTCTTATTACAAGAGATCTGTATTGATTGATGATCTATAAGGAAAGTTGCAACTCATGTATTTATAGTTATGAACTTAAAATTTTTTAAATATTTCTTGCTGTTCAATTTTGCCAAATATAGCACAAAGTGTACTCTGACTTAATTATACTTATATTTTTGCATTTTTGTCGTGAAATGTGTGTTAAGATATACTAACAACTGTGAACTAGCAACTGCACTGAAGATGGCAATTTGTAATAGTAGGTTCATGCTTGGAGTGCCTGTCATTCTGGTCTGAATATGGGCTACTTTCAAGACATGCCAGTTACTGCTGTGCTGTCTCTCAGGTAGACGATTGTTCAAAAAGAAGGGCACGGTAAATGAAGGCTGGAGACAGGAAAAGAAATGTTGCGTTACTGTCCTGCTACAAGGTTTTATATGGTTAGATTTCTGGACTTATGTGTAAACATAAGTACTATATAATTCTTTATGCCAATTTTTAAATATATTTTAATTTTTAAATGCTTTTTCATCATATTCTGTAGGAACTTAAAGTTTGACATATCAATGCTTGATGAAAAATACCTGTTTGCTGAAGTATAAGAAGTAAAGACATGCTGTTATGTTGATCTGTAGGGAACTCAGGTCAACAATTTCTGACATTGCCAGTGAAGTGGAAGACCCAATACTAATATAGACCTCTGAACTCTTTTAGAATATTTTGCTGAGTTAACACACCTAAAATATTCAAATAACGGAACTTAA
>NW_004524679.1:9631809-9632721 GCF_000260255.1 Octodon degus
GTCATGGTGTATGATCTTCTTGATGATTTGCTGTATTCCATTTGCTAGAATTTTATTGAGGATTTTGGCATCTATGTTCATGAAGGAGATTGGCCTGCAGTTCTCTTTCTTAGTTGCATCATTCCCTGGTTTTGGTATCAATATAATACTTGCCTCCAGGAATGATTTTGCGAGGATTGTTTCCTTTTCAATTTCATGAACGATTTTGAGGAGTATAGGTAATACATCATTTGTAAATGTCTTGTAGAATTCAGCTGTGAATTCATCTGGACCTGGACTTTTCTTTGCCGGTAGGATTTTAATTATATCTCGCATTTCATTGGCTGTTATTGGGCTATTGACAGTAGTTATATCTTGTTGATTCAATTGTGGTAATTTGTACCTTTCTAGGAATCTGTCCATTTCCTCTGTGTATTCTATTCTATGAGCGCAAAGATTCTCCAAGTAGCTATTGATAATCTTCTGAATTTCCACTGAGTCTGTGGTAATTACACCCTTTTCATTCCTTATTGCTTGTATTTGATTTTTTTCTTTCCCCTTTTTGATGAATTTATCTAGGGGCTTATCGATTTTATTTAATCTTTCAAAGAACCAGCTTTTTGCTCTTTTAATTCTTTGTGATGTTTTCTTCTTCTCAATTGAATTAATTTCTGCTCTAATCTTTAGGATTTCCTACCGTCTTTGGTCTCTGGTTTGCTTTGCTCTTCCTTTTCTAGTTGTTTAAAGAGCAGCACTAGGGTATTTATTTGTTCCCATTCTGTTTTCCTAATGTGTGATTTCACAGCTATGAACTTCCCTCTGAGAACTGCTTTCATCATATCTCATAAATTACAATAAGTTTTGTTTGAATTTTCATTGAATTGTAGATATTGTTGAATTTCTTGTCTAAGTTCATCTGTGACCCATTGGTTG
>NW_004524679.1:9632821-9647510 GCF_000260255.1 Octodon degus
GAAGAATGTATGCAATGTGTTAATTATTGAAACTGTCCTACCAATTTGATTTGAAACTGTCTCATTGCTATTTGTTTCTCAATAAAATTATGGAAAAAAAAGAAAAATACCTGTTTGATGTTGTGCCTAACATGTTTGACTGATAGTGAGGTTAAGCTTAACAGCCTAGGCTGTATGGTAAGAACGATAAGCTTGTCTTCTGAATGGTTAGCAATGTAAGTTTGCAGACCAAAAATTAGAGAAAAAGGAGGGTAGCAAGGAAAGCCAACATTTTGGCCCTAGCCTTCCAAGGTCAATTAAGACTCAGGACATAAGAAAACTTGTACTCTAATGTCATGTAACTCAGTAGTATCCCGAATTTTCTGATCAAGATTATCGTGCCAAAGAGGAAAGTGACTGATGATGTAGAGTGTGCCTAAGGAGAGTCATCTGAAGAGAAAATATTATCTCAGGCTTTCACAGAGAGGACACTGGCCAAGCAATGGCCATGACTCATCCACATGGCTGACACTGACAATGGATGCACAATCTAAGATATAAGGTCTCAAGATAAAGCCTGAGGGGATTTTGCTGACCTTATCAAATCTAAAAGCTACCACTGTGGGGGCATAGGTATTGCTTTATATTGGTCTTAACCATTCATCAGAAAATTATAAAAATGAAGTATAAGAAGTAAAGCCATGGTGTTATGTTGAGTTGTAGGGGACTCAGTCAACAATTTCTGACATTGCCAGTCAAGCAAAAGACCCAATATTATTATGGACTACTGGACTTCTTTGGAATATATGTTACTGAGTTTACACAACATTTAATATTCAAATGATGGAACTAAACAAAAATGGGCATACAGGTGAATGTCCATGTTGTATCTGTGTATTCAAAATGGTTAGGATAGATATATAGTTACCTTCTCTTAATGAATAGACGGATTTGTTCTAATAGTGTTTGTAAATAGGATATCAAGTCTGCACCTTTACAGCAGTTAACCACTAAGAAGAATGTATGCAATGTGTTAATTATTGAAACTGTCCTACCAATTTGATTTGAAACTCTCTCATTGCTATTTGTTTCTCAATAAAATTATGGAGAAAAAAAGAACTAATTAAATTAACTGCAGCTGTTTTGTTTAAGAAAAGTATTTTGAGCTCAAAGGTTTTTTTTTCCTTTTTTGCTATTTTGATTCTTTCCACGGAAAGACATTAATGCAGGCTTTCATTGTATCTAAACTTAGTTAACATTAATAGATGAAGTCTTATACACTGAGTGGATACATTAGACTTACAAATAAAAGCCTTAAATTTGGATAGCATAGGCTTTATATCAGATTTGTCTCCTGCATGTTTTTGTATGCCAGTTTTAAGGTATATGTTTATATATTACTTTGGAAGACAGAAACACCAAAATGACACTCAGGATTTGGCAGCAGATGTATTTAATGTCAGATGGGCACTGCAAAAAATTAACTGTTCCTCAAAATATCAGGCAAATAAGTCCCAAGGAAGGAGGTTTTTGTAAGGTTTCAAGGGTAACATACAGAAATACGTTTCTTGGTTGTCTTTGATTGGTTCTACAATATGTGTCAAAATGAACAGCCACTTGAAAGAGGCAGAAACAATTTGAACTGCAAGAGGAGCCATCACCTGGATAACTGAAGCATGCTGGCTAGGGGGCATTTTCTGTCACATTTATGCCCCATTTTTGTCTCCCTAGAAAATCTTTGCTAGGCATATTCCATATTATCTGAGACAAGACACAGCTAAAAGCAGTAATGTTAGGTTTTGCCAGTGATTCAAGATAGACTCTTGTCAAGGTACCAAAAACTGTGTGATTACAGTTTCTCCTAAGTAGCTTTTAGGAAGAGACATAATTTAGGCCTGCTGTCCTGTAACTGTCTGACAAGGAAATTTGAAC
The DNA here is from genome assembly GCF_000260255.1 of Octodon degus. NCBI lineage: Eukaryota > Metazoa > Chordata > Mammalia > Rodentia > Octodontidae > Octodon > Octodon degus. The sequence continues at coordinate 9,634,733 of NW_004524679.1, forward strand.
TAGGAGAATATTCACTGCATCTTGTATGTACCTCAAATATTTGTCAACTCTTTGACTGAAGTGTTCTATTCTTTTGGGAAAATCATCTATGATTTAAAACAAAAAACGTAGCTATCAGTGTATGGAGAAGCAAAGACTCAGGTAAGCAGACTTAATACACATTAAAAACAATGAAGAATAGCTATGGAGAAATCCTATTAATGGTGTACTCAGGCTCCATCTATGTGTGGACTGGTCAGCATCCAGAGTGACCAAAGAAGAGCTTTAATTTTGTTGTCTCTACAAAGTGACCTGTTTTGTCCAATGTAAATATCCCAGCTAAACTAAGTTTCAATTTCTGAAACTTGTAGAGGTTGTTAATATGAACCTATGTTGTGTGTGTGTGTGTGTGTGTGTGTGTGTGTGTGTGTGTGTCTACACATGTGGCTGGCACCAGGAGCATATAAACTCCTTTTTAGTGCAGGTAAGGAATATTTTCAGCCATACTGAGTAGTTGAAAATGAGTACTAACTGATACTTGTAACCATGAAAATTTTAGTATCTGTGTAATCTAACTAGATATCTTTAAATGGGGGAACATCCACTGAATTGCATGATGTCAGGGCCAGTACACAGATTCTGAAGACTGAGCTCATTTCAGGGCTACAAGTGCCAGCTCTGTCTATTGGTCTTGCAGAATAAATGGTGCAGGCATGTCTATCTCTGATCTTCAAAGAGTACCAGCTAAAGATTTTCTGACTGATGTTGATGTTTCAATCCCCAGAGGGAGTTTAGTGCTCTGGATTGAACTGTTTTGCATTGGTGAGAGATTTCCTGTGTCATGAAACAGTATCTGGAGACTTTTGCCCAAAATATCTTTGTTCAAGGTGATCAGACAATCCAGCCTTTCTGACTCTGTTCATAACAAAAGTACTTCGATCCACAAATGTGGTGTATTCATCATCTGTCAGAGGGGTTATTTTCAGTCACAGTTTGGTGAGGCCAGCTTTGGCAGTACAAATGTTGCAGGACTGAGTAGTCCAGTTATTTAGGAGGTCCATTTCACAGAATGGTTCATCCTAGTATAGTATATGGCTACTTGACAGATAGGTCTGAGTCTAAGGTAAACTTTTTAGCATTCTTCATCACAAGACTAGTGCATGGGGTGTTACAGTGTGAAGGCAAAGGATGCAGACAGCCTTTAGTTACTGGATCCATGTATTTATACAAGTAGGTATCTAGAGAACTCTCAGGAATTGAAAGTCTGAGTAAACATGCTTGTTTTATGAACAGCTGGTTCTAGATTTCATAGATGCTACCACCTCCAAGAAATTAGCAGTATTTTTTTTCTTGTAACAAGTTTCTGTACATACCATCACAGATATTTTGAGCCTTTCAAACAGAGAGCTTAGATGACGAAAATCAGTAGTGTGGTGATTTTCTGCAAAGAGGATAAATACACTAATCAGCTTCTGGGAGACTGAGTGCAGGCAGTTAAACTTGAACCCAGAACTAGGGTCTTCTCAAAGAGGGCCTGGAAGAATCAATTGAAAGCAGAAGGAGGCATTCTTTAGGTCCTGGTAGGTATACCAGTAAGCTGTGGGTAGTAGCAAACTAAGGTAATGTATACAGAGGGCAATAGTGGCAGGATTGACAGCTCAGAGACCATGAATTGGCTTTGTAGTCATGAAAGTTGTATTTCTACTGATTGTCAGTATATAACACTCTACAGTTTTTAGACTTGGAGTAGTGGTGCATGCCTGTAATCCCAGTGCATGGGAGGCTCTGAGAACAGGAGGATCTCTATGAGTCTGATCTGTGCAGTGAGACCTTGTAGACCCTGTACTAAATATGCAAAAAAAAACCCTAAAAACACAAAACAAATAAAATTTTGAAACCTCTGGATGAGTCTCTTGTGGTATGGGCTACTGTTTAAGACAGGAAGTGTTTGCCCAGGAAGGAGTTTCCCAATCAGACGAAAGAGGTTGATGGACCAATCTCATAGTCTAGGGGAGAGTGACAGAATTGTGGAGTTGGAGAAGACAAAGAAACATGCTGTTGGGCCAGTCAAATAGCTCAGCAGATTAAAGTGCCTGCAAGCAGACACAGGGACCATGGTTAAATCCCCGGGCTTGCAGTGCTGATTCCGCCCACGTGGGGCCCTGAGACAACAATTGAGACTGGGCATGGTGCCAATCGCCTGCAATCCTAGCCTTTGGGAGGCTGCAAACAGAAGAATCACTATGAGTCCGATCTATTAGTGAGACCCTGAATGTCCTGTCGAACCTTCCCTAAAATAGAGAAAAAAAGAAACATGCTGTCACAGAGTGGACAAATCTATTTTAAGACCATTCATAAAATAGTGGTAGAGGTCTTAAGCCATTTTAAAAATTATGTGCCAATCCAAAAAGTGTGCATGGGTTGAAAATCACAAAACATAAGGTGATCAATACATCACTGATGGTACAGACATCATGCCCAAGATTATTAAAAGTAGGTAAGGTTGATGTGTGGCTGGATGCCGCTTTGTGTTTTGTGACATCTGGAGAACATTAGCAGTCATGATGATTTGACATAATTGATGGATAGGCATGGAGTTTTCAGAACTTCAGTATTGCAGTTATCTGTTTCAGGTTAATGCAGGTATTATTTTATTCTCAGGGAATAGTCACAATTGAAAGTGCAGGATTAAATGAGAGAGATACTGTCTTTGCAAAAAAAAAAAAAAAAAAACCAGATGGTTGCTTCTACCTTGGAGAGGAGAGCTCTTCCCAGAAAAGATATTGCTGCTGATTTTATACAGGAATTTATGTTTGGTGGCACGTCCTCTCAGGTTGCAATTTTGTTCTTGGAAGAAGAGATGAGAGACAAGAGTCCCAGTTGCCCCAGTGATGTTAACTTTTTGACAGAAGGCCTTTTGGAGGCAAGGAAATTGTTTCATGGTCTACCAGGAAAGTCACAGGTGTGCCCCCAACTTTTTCAGTGATCATGTACACTTGGGGCCCAATTCGATAGATCTCAGTCTTTCCTATCCATCTGAGCTCCAAAAAGTGAGTTACTTGAGGTTGACTTGAGCCAGGATGGTCTAGTTTCTTTATATTTTGCAGGCAGAGGAGGCGTTTATTTTTTAATGTCCATAGTCCTTATATCAAGCTTCTGGGTTACAGTAGTAACTTTTGACCTATTGATAGGCTTCTGTTGCCCCTCTTTGCTATCTTTGAGAAATGCTTGACTGATTTTAGCTTCTTACCTTAGGCAATTATTGGGAAAGGCAATGGTAACTCATTCATTCATATGGGCTGATAATCCAATTTTCCCTAAGTCAAACTGTGGAACTCATCAAAAACTGCTGACAGTCTTTTGTAGTAGGCTTAGATTTGGCTAAGATAGCCATAAAGAAGAAAGTTAAGTCCGAGGGCCTCTATGAATTAATAGAGGCAATTGACAGCTGGAATATTTCAATTGGCAGAGGGAAGATGAGTCAAGAGTGGGGAGTAAGGCTATAGATGTTGGCAGCAACTAAAGCAATGAACAAGATTGACAAAATGGAAGTCTCAGAAAAAATGGGACTCACTTTTCTTTTCTTTTTTTCTTCTTTGAGATGCATGGAGACATTTGGTTTCATTTTTAACCCTGTAAAAGTCTGTTTCCTTTAATCGGGGATTGTGAATTTTCATTAATTCCCCTATTTGATTTCCAATATGTGTGTTGAGTACCTTGAATGAGAGAACACCCACAGGGTGGGTGCCCCTCAGAGAGAGAGAGAGAGACCATTCTGATGGCCACCTGGCCTGACCCCTTGAAGGAACTTAGACTCAATATAGCTAAGGAGGATATGAAGCCTCCATTGTGCCCTATGTCCATCATCACAGAACAACAGGTACAGGCCTAATAAATCACTACAACCAATGCTTTATAGTCTTGCTGCACAGTTGGAGCAGCCTATTGCTTACACTATGTATTCCATTTACTCATGCATTCACTTAACAGTGAAGCAAAGACTAAAACATTTCAATCTCTTTCCCTCAAGGGAAGTCGTGACTAATAATATGGAAACAATCTCTCCTATTCAAGTTGAGGACTGAAAGACTACCAGAGGTGACCCAGGGGATTTTAACAGAATAAATTAGGCATACAGGCAGACAGACAGACAGACAGACAGACAGACAGACAGACAGACATACAAATGCACAGACATGCTACATCTTTCTCTCACCCTTTGGGTTCTGATGCTAGCTGTTGCAGTGGGAAGATAAGAATTCACCTCCAGACTTCAAGCACAGTCAGAAAAATTTCAGGGTGGACCTTGCCATCAGGACCTAAATAGGAACTTACTCTGTCTGTGACAACAGTGACTAATGAACAAAGAGGTCAGCAGAGTCATTCGAGCTGACACATGAGATGCAATGGCATACTGAAACACCAAAATGACACCTAGAATTTTAATGCAGATATATTTAATTTTGTATGGGCACTGTCTAGGAATCAATTTTTCCTCAAAATACCAGGCCTTGAAGGTCCAAGGAGGGAGATTTCTATAGGATTGAAAAGAGAGAGTAAGAGGTAGAAAACTTGGCTATTTTTGAATGGATTTTACAATACACATCAAAATGATAAGCTATTTTTAATAGAAAAATACAATAAAAAATGCAATAGGAACTTTCACCTGGATGGGAGGGAATTTTCTACAAATACATATATGGTGATTTACAAACAGAAAATCAATCATTAAATTATAGCCAAATTAAGTATATCATACACACGTACAAAGAAAGAGAGAAAGAGAGAGAGAGACAGAGAGAGACAGAGACAGAGAGACATACAGAGAGAGACAGAGAGAAAGAGAGACAGAGACTGAGACAGAGAGACAGTGAGAGAGAGAGAGAGTTATTTATTGTACAATCCAAATGCATTTGTTAAGAGTGTTAACAGCAGGTTACAAAGACAAAAATAAAAATGATTTTAATGTTAAAAATAGTTTTATCCAACAGGTTAGCTAATAGAGATAACATAAGATTGATTTTATAAATAATATGTGCAAGGAAAGTGATCGATGATGTAGAATGTGCCTGAGGAGAGGCACATGGCTAGAAAACATTCTCTCAGGTTTTCACAGAGAGCACATTGGCCAATCAATGGCCATGACTCATCCACATGGTTGATATTGACAAAGGATCTACAATCTGAACAGGGTCTGTACAGGGTCTCAGGATAAATCCTGAAGGAATTTGATTGACCTTATCAGATACAAATGCTACAACTCTTGTTGCATATGTTTTGCTTTAACTTAATCTTAACCATTAAGCAGAAAAGTATGAAAACAAAGTATAAGAAGTAAAGTCATGCTGTTATGCTGAGCTGTAGGGGACTCAGGTCAACAATTACTGACATTGCCAGTCAAGCGGAAGACTCAATACTACTATGGACTACTGGACTCTTTTGGAACATTTTGCTGAGTTCACACAGCTATAATATTCAATTGACGGAAGTAAACAAAAACGGGGATACAGGTGAATGTCCATTTTGTATCTGTGTATTCAAAATGGTTATGATAGATGTATAGTTACATTCTCTTAATGAATAGAGAGATTTGTTCTAACAGTGTTTGTAAATGGGATATCATGTCTGCATCTTGTAGAGCAAACAACCACTAGGAAGAAATTATGCAATGTGTTAATTATTGAAACTGAACTGCCAATTTGATTTGAAACGGTCTCATTGCTATTTGGTTATAAATAAAATTATGAAGAAAAAACCAATACGTATATTGTTACTTGTCTAAAGTACTTAAGAAATTTTCCTTGGCTAAAGATACTATGGATCACTTAAATTGCTTAAATGTATGATTTGGTTCTCATGAGACATCAAAAGTAATTTTTAAGACATAATTAAATTTGGTATAATTTTAAGGTTGAATTTCTTTTTCTAAATCAACAAATTTTTCATTACTTGGTTAAACTTGGTTTTTTATATTTTTATATATTATTTAATTTTTCCATAACTTTATTGAGAAACAAATAGCAATGAGATAGTTTCAAATAAAATTGGTAGGATATTTTCAATACCTAACACATTGCATACTCTCTTATTAGGGGTTATTTGCAGTACAAGATGCAGACATGATATCCTATTTACAAACACTATTAGAACAAATCCCTCTTTTCATTAAGATAATGTAACTATATATCTATCCTAACCATCCTGAATACACAGACACAAAATGGACATTCATCTGTATCCATCTCTTTGTCTAGTTATGTCATTTGAATGTAATAGGTGAGTTAACTCAGCAAAATATTCTAAAAGTGTCCAGTAGTCCATAATAGTATTAGGGTGTTCTGCTACACTGGCAATGTCAGTAATTGTTGACCTGAGTCCCCTACAACTCACCATAACAGCATGTCTTCATATCTTATACTTTGGCTTTATAATTTTCTGCTTGATGGCTAAGACCAAGAAAAAGCAATACCTATGCAACAACAGTTGTAGCCTTTGGATTTGATAAGGTCAGCCAAAACCCTTCAGAATTTATTCTGAGTTTCTGTATCTCAGATTTTAGATCCTTTGTCAGTTTCAGCCATGTGGATGAGTCACGGTCATTGCTTGGCCTTTGTGCTCTCTGTGAAAGCCTGAGAGAATGTTTTCTCTCCATGTGACTCTCCTTAGGCAAAGTCTACATTATCAGTCACTTTCCTCTTTGGCCCCGTAATCTCCTTGATCAGAAAATTTGGGACACTACTGAGTTACATGATGTTACAGTGCAAGTTATCGTATGTCCTGAGTCTTATTTGAACTTGGAATGCCAGGGCCAAATGCTGCCTTTACTTGGGGCCCTCCTTTTTCTCTAATTTTGGTCTGCAAACTTAGATTGTTAACCTTCCAGAAGAGAAGCTTACTGTTATTACCATACAAACTAGGCTGTTATGCTAAACTTACTCTTTGTCTGAATATCAAACATCTTAGGCATAACATTGAATAGGTATTTCTCATCAAGTATTGATAGGTTTAACGTTAGGTCCCTACAGAATATGATGAAAAAATATTGAAAAATAAGATATGTTTTAAAAATAGACATAAAGAATTACATAATTCTTACGTTTACACATTAAGTTCAGAAATCTAACCATATAAAACCTTGTAGCAGCCAGTCCTGCAATTCTTTTTCATGTCTCCTGCCTTCATTCACCACCCCCTACTATTTGAACAATCATCTACTTGAGAGACAGCACAGCAGCAACTATAATGTCTTGACAAGCAGCCCGTATTCAGAATACCAAAAAGACAGGTACCCCAAGCATGAATCTACTATTACAAATTGTCATCTTCAGTGCAGTTGTTTCGTTCACAGGTGTCTGTATATTTACTTAGTCAGGGTGAGAATCAATCCAGTAAGCTCCGTGACTCAAAAATATTCTGAAGATTCTCAGGATCATTACCTTATCCTTTTCTACATATAAGTGTATGGCTTTCCCTGTCATGTTTCCTACCTCTTCTCCTTGCTCTCTTTCATTGTCTACTCCTCAAGTTCTTCCTTTTTTAAAATTGTATTATACCTTTCTATTTGTATTACTTCTTTTGAGTTCTTATACTATGGAAACTATATCATTTACAAATGCATTTCTGGTTTAATTCACTTATGAGTATATTATCAAGTGACATCCACTTCAATATGAAGGCTATGATTTTATCATTCTTAATAGCTGTGTAATATTCCACTATATTAAAAACACCACAACTTTTTCATTCATTGTTTAAAAATTCTAGACAACACGGCTTTTTCTGAGTACTTATTTGTCATGACTTTTTCCATATTTATGGGTTGTCTTTTCACTTTGTTGGTAATTTCTTTTGACGTGAAAAAACTTTTCAATAGGGGCAGGTACTGGTTGTTAATTCTTTCAAGTGTTTCTCCTGCAATTTGATTTTTATTCATGAACATTTTGTTTACCCCTATGTCTTCAAGATTTCCTTCTACTTTCTCTTCCAGGAGATTTAGTGTTTCTTTTTAATGTTTAGCACTTTAATCCATTTTGACTTTTTCTAAGTGCATGGTAACAGACCTGGGTCAAGTTTTAGTTTTTGGCATGTAGATAGCCAGCTTTTCCAGCACCATATGTTAAAGAGGCTACCTTTCTTCCAGTGAGTATGTTTGGCCCCTTTATCAAAGAAAAGGTGGCTGAATGTTTTCATAGGAGTTTCAGCATCTTCTAATGTTTTCCATTGTTCCTCAGGTCTACTTCATTGCCAGTACCATGCTGATTTTATCACAGTAGCCTTGTAGTATAATTTCAAGGTAGGAAATGTAATGCCTCCTGCATTGTCTTTATTGCTCAGGATTGCTTTTGCTATTCTAGTTCTTTTCTGGTTTCAAATAAATTCTAGGATGATTTCTCTATGTCTGGCAGGTATGCTGGTGGTAGTTCGATGGGGACTGCATTAAATGAGTACAGCAAATTTGAGAGAATGCCCATCTTCACAATGTTGGCCCTTCCTGTCCAGGAGCATGGAATATCTTTCCATCTTCTGAAATCCTCTATGATTTTTTTAAGAGCACGTAATTTTAATAGAAAAGATCTTTGTCTTCTTTAGTTAGATTAATTCCAACGTATTTTATTTTCCTCAGTGCTATTGTAAAAGATATTTTTTCTCTAATTTCCCTCTCAGGGTGTTCGTTATCTGTGTTGAGGAATGCTTTTGACTTTTGGGTATTGAGTTTGTATCTTGCTGTGCTACTGAATTTCTGCAATAATTCTAGTAGATTCTTGTTGGAGTTTTCTGCATCTTCCATGTAAAGTATCATGTCATCTGCAAATAATGATAATTTAATTTTTTTACCTATTCTTATTCCTTTTGATTCTTTCTCTTGTCTAATTGCTCTAGATAATGATTCCACAACCATATTGAAAATAGGTGGTGATAGCGGACATCCTTGTCTTTTACCAGATCTAAGAGTAAAATATTTCAGTTTTTCCCCTTTCAAAATTATGTTGTCCATTGGTTCATAAGTGGTTTTTACCAGATTGAAGTAGAGGCCATCTACTCTAATTTTCTTTAGGACTTTGAACATGAGTATGTGTTGGACTTTGTCAAAAACCTTTTCTGCATCAATGGAGATGATTACGTGGTTTTAAGCTTTCGCTCTATTGATATAGTGTATTACGTTTATAATATTCGAATATTGAACCATCCTTGAATCCTGGGCATGAATCCCACCTGCTCATGGTGTACGATCTACTTGATAATTTGCTGTATTCTACTTTCCAGGATTTTGTTGAAGATTTTTGCATCTATATTCATGAGGGAGGTTGACCTCTAGTCCTCCGCTTTGTTGTGTATTTCCCTGGTTTTGGTTTCAGTATAATACTTGCTCCAGGAGTAATTTTTGCATGATTGCTTCCGTTTCAATTTCATTGAAGAGTTTGAAGAGTATAGGGATTACATCTTTTGTACATCTTTTGTAAATTTCTTGTAGAATTCAGCTGTGAAGGCATCCCAACCTGGACTTTTTTTTTGGTAGTTTTTTTTTATTACATCTCTTAATTCATTGGCTGTTATTGGGCTACTGAGAGTGCTTACATCTTGTCGATTCAGTTGTAGTAATTTGTACCTTTCTAGGTATCTGTCCATTTCTTCTGTGTCTTCTATTACGTGAGAGTAAAGCTTCTCAAAGTATCTATTGGTAATCTTCTGAATTTCCACTGTGTCTGTAGGAATTACACCCTTTCATTCATTATTGTTTGCATTTGAAGTTTTTCTTTCCTCTTTTTGGTGAGATTAGCTAGGGCTTATCGATTTTATTTATTCTTTCAAAGAACTAGGTTTTTGCTTTTTTAATTATTTGAATTGTTTCCTTCATCTCAATAGAATTATTATCTGCTCTAATCTTTAAGATTTCTTCCTGTCTTTGGGATCTGGGTTAGGTTTCCTCCTTCTTTTCTAGATTTTGAATGTGAAGCATTAAGGTATTTGTTTTCTTTCCGTTTTCCTAATGTGTGAGTTCACAGCTATATATTTCCCTTTGAGAATTGCTTTCATCCTATTCCATAAATTCCGATATGTTGTGCTTGAATTTTCATTTAATTGTAGATTTTGTTGAATTTCTTGTTTAATTTCATCTGTGACCCATTGGTTGCTGAGTAGGGTTTCATTTAATTTCCATCTATTTAGAGCATTTTTCTGGTTCCTTTTTCATTCATTTCCAGTTTCTTTGCACTGTGGTCTTATAATATGTATGGGATAATTTCCCTTTTCTTGCATATATTTAAGCATGACCTATGAAACAATATGTGGTCTATTTTAGAAAAGGACCCTTCTGCAGTTTAGAAACATGTGTATTCAGGTGTGTTTGGGTGGAACACGCTGTACATGTCCACCAAGTCCATTTGTTTCAAGCTCTGCTTCAATTATTTTATTTCTTTGCTAATTTTTTGTCTGGTTGAACTATCTTTTTCAGATAAGGGTGTGTTAAGGTCTCCTGTTAAGCTTGTGGTGTTGGATATTAGATATTTTATGTATGCTTAGATTTGCTTTATATAGTTGTGTGCTCCTGTTTTGGGTGCATACGTATTTATGAGTGCTACCACATCCTCTTGAATTTTTCTGCTAGCCAGTATATAGTGGCCTTCTTTATTCCGCTTGAACAATCCTGGTTTGAAGTTGAGACTGTCTGAGAACAGGATTGCTACCCTTGCTTTTTTCTGAGGTGCTGAGAAATGCAGCATCCATTGACTTTCAGCCTATGAATGTCTTTATGAGTTAAAGGTGTTTCTTTTTTTTAACCTTCACAATAGTCAACTTTATTTTATTTTCTTTTTGTTTTATTTATTTTTTGCCACAATTATATTGATAAACAAATAGCAATGAGACAGTTTCAAATCATATCAGTAGGACACTTTCAATAATTAATGTACTGCATACATTCTTCTCAGTGGTTAATTGCTGTACAAGATGTGGACTTGTTATCCTATTTACAAACACCATTAGAACAAATCATTCTATTCATTAAGAGAATGTAACTATATATCTGTCCTAACCACTTTGAATACACAGATACACAATGGACATTCATCTGTATACCCTTTGTTAAGTTCCATTATTTGAATATTATAGGTGTGTAAACTCAGCAAAATATTCTAAAAGAGTCCAGTAGCCCATAACAGTATTGGATCTTCCACTTAACTGACAATGTCAGAAATTGTTGACCTGAGTCCCCCACAGCTCAATGTAACAGCATGTTTTTATACTTTTCTGCTGGATGGCTAAGACCAAGATAAAGCAAAACTCCCTGGGCCCTAATATCAAAACATTTTGAGGAATATGAAATCTTCAGGCAAAGCAAAATATGTTTGTGTATGTGTGTGTGTGTGTGTGTGTGTGTATTTTGTGTTTGTCGAATTCTCCCAGATAGTATATGTTTTTATATTTTTAAGATATTCATCTTTTAGGGGCCAGGGAGTTACCTCCGTAGAATAAATGCTTGCCTTGCAAGCACAAGGGCCTGAGCTCAATCAATTATTATTTCCTTTTTATACTTTGTTTCTGGATGGTTAAGACCAAGGTAAAGCATGACGTAGGCAACAACAGTTGTAGCGTTTGGGTCTGATAATGTCTGTAAAATCCCCTCAGGATTTATCCTGAGATTCTGTACCTCAGATTGTAGAACATTTGTTCTATCAATATCAGCCAGGTGGAGGAGTCACGGCCATTGCTTGGCCAATGTGCTGTCTGTGAGAGCCTGAGAGAATGTTTTCTCTCCATGTGATTCTCCTTAGGCAAACTCTACATCAACAATCACTTTCTTCTTTGGCCCCATAATCTCCTTGATCAGAAAATTTGGGACACTACCAAGTTACATGAGGTTACAGTACAAGTTCTCATATGCCCTGAGTCTTAATTGACCTTGGAAGGCTAGGGTCAAAATGTTGGCTTTCTTTGCAGCCCTCCTTTTTCTCTAATTTTGGTCAGCACACTTAGGTTGTTAACCCTTCATAAGATAAGCTTATTGTTATTATCAAACAACTTAGACTGTTAAGCTTGACCTCACTATCTGTCTGCATATCAAACATCTAAGGCATAATATGGAACAGTTATTTTTTATCAAGTATTGCTATGTTGAACTTTAAGTCCCTACATAATATGATAAAGAATTTAAAAATTAGAATATATTTTAAAATAAGCATAAAGAATTGTATACTTCTCATGTTTGCACATAAGTCCAAAAATCTCACCATATACAACCTTGAAGCAGGACAGTCTCACAATATTCCTTTTCCTGTCTCTTGTTTTCTTTAACCACCCCCTTCTTCTTGAATATGCACCTACCTGGGAAACATTATAGCAGCAACTGGCATGTTGTGAAAAGCAGGCCATATTCAGAATATCAGAATGACAGGTACTCCAAGCATGAAAATACTATTACAAATTACCATCTGGAGTGCAGTAGCTTCATTCACAGGGATCAGTATATACAGTTAGGTATAGTGAGAATCTTTCCAATTAACTGCTAGATTAAAAAATCTTCTGAAGATTCTCAGGATCATTGCCTCGCCCATCTTCTACCTATAACTATATGGCTTGACATTGTCTTCTTTCCTAGCTCTTCTTCTTTCCCTCTCTTGATTAGTTAGTCCTTGAGATCCTGCTTTCCTTTTACTTGTATTATATATTTCTATTTGTATTTCTTCTTTGGTGTTCTTATACTAGGGAGACTATAAAATATTTACACATGTGTGTCTGGTTTATTTCACTTATGAGTATATGTTCAAGTGGCATCCACTTCAATATAAAGACTTTGAGTTTA
>NW_004524679.1:9650940-9658097 GCF_000260255.1 Octodon degus
GCATGTAGTATTGTGTTCCATCCTTTGACTTTCAGCCTATGAATGTCTTTATGAGTTAAATGTGTTTCTTGTATACAACATATTTTTGGATTTTGTTTCCTAATCCACTGTGCTAGCCTATTTCACTTAATTGGTGAATTGAGTCCATTTACTTTGATGGTTATAATTGAGATGTATTGACTTATGATTGACATGTTATTTACCTGTTGTCCTTTACTCCTTTTGTCCTGTGTTTAATTGTTTGCCCTATTTAGTTGGTTACATCTGGTCTCTTTTTTTCTGTTCTTATCATTTTCTTCTCTCTTTAGAACTTCTTTCAGTAGCCTCTCTAGGTTTGACTTTGTCTTCATGAAATTCTTTATTTGATTTTTTTCTTGGAAGTATTTCAGTTCCCCATCAAGCTTGAAGGAGACTTTTGCAGGCTATAGTAGTCTGGCCTGTAAATTTTTTCAAAAGGTCTTGAAGTACTCTGCTACATGCTTTTCTTGCCTTCATCGTTTGTGAAAAGAAGTCAGCCATAATTCTGATGGGATTTCCTTTGAAAGTGAACTGCTTCTTTTCTCTAGAGTCTTTTATTATATCATTCTTGAGGTCCAATTCCGGGATTTTGACTATTATATGTCTCGGGTGTGTTTTTCATTGGGTTGAGGTTACTGCGCGTTTTGTATGCTTCAGTTACCTGAATGTCAGATTGTTTCCTCATATTTGGGAAGTTTTCTGTCATTACCTCTCCCCATATATATTTTTCGTCATTTTTATTGACTCCCTCTTTCTCCTTTGTACCTGTTAGTCTCACATTGTTCATCTTTGCATCATCTTGCAGGTGACGAATTATTTTTTTTTCCTGCATCCTCTTTGTTTTTAAGAGATCTTTTCTTACCTTTTCACTAGCTGCACCAGCATCCTGAAGATCTGAAACTCTGTCTTTACTTTCACTTAAATGGTTTTGCAAGCTTGTGATTGAGATTTTAATTTCCTCTATGTCTCTTTGACTCTGCTTCATGCGATCTATTTCTTTCCTATATTGCTCACTCAAGGATTCCGTCATTTTTCTAACCTCCTCTTTTTTTAATCAATGTTTTCTTTAGAAGCATTTATTAATTCTTTCACTGCAGTGTTTACTTCAGATTGGGTTTCCTCCCTGTTTCTGTAGTTAATTCTTTACTTTAGGTGCTATGAGTTCAGAGAATTCTTTTTTTATTTCAGAAAAGAATTCCTCTCTGAGTTCCTCTATAGCTTTCTGTTGTTCATTTTTACAGTGGATCCTATTGATTCATATATTTGAGTTGAGCTTTTGTCCTCTGCACTTTTTCTGTGTGGGCATTGGTTTTCCTCTATATATTAGTGCATTTGATTTTTTATTGCAGATGCTATTAATTAAGGTATTTCTTTTTTTCATTTCCAATCTGAGTTCCTCTGTACCTTTCTACATTTTTTTCTTTATTTCAGACGTTGTTGATTCACTGATTTGAGTTCTCTGATTCCCAATTTGTTCTGTGTTGCTGTCCTTTGCACTTGTTATGGGTGGGCTTGGGGTCTGAGATTGCAATTAGCTCCTTGTCGTTGTCATTTTGTATTGCACTGTTTTTGGAGCTTTGTTGTAGAGCTTTGGTGCAGTTACAACCTTAGCATCTACTGAAATTCAGGTGCAGATCTTAAAAGTTTGGATTTATCCAGGTGTGTCTGACTTTGTTCTGGTTGCTGTGCTCAGCTCCTTCCTGCTGCTGCACTAAGGAGTAAGCCTGTTGTGCCCCTCTTGGAAGATGTTCTGCTCCTGGACTAGCTGAGTGGTTTGGTCCCCTACTATCTCTGCAGGGATTGCAACTGGGGAGTTTCACCCCAGGCCTCTATGCCAGGCCTAAGTTGAGTCTTGAGTGACAAGGTGGAGTAGCGGGGAGAGGAACCTCTCCCACACACTTAGTGGGCCTTGGCTTGTTCTGGACCTGGGGTCCCCAGAATGCGGCAGAAATTCTCAATGGGCAGGCGGGGTGGCCTGGGGTGTTGATGAGTACTGTGGAAGGTGCCCCAGTGGGGTGGAAGAGGGTAGCACCCAAGGTGCGCTTGGGTTGTAGTGGCAGGTCCTGCTGCTGCACGGTAGCCAGAAGCTCTCCCACACACTTACTGGGGTCTGAGCTAGAACTGAATCTGGAGGTCCCTAAAACGGGGAAGAAATTCTCACTCAGAGGGCCGCGGAGGGGTGCTGTGGAGTGGTGGGTTGGTCCGAAGATGGTGGCATGGGATCTCACCCACACTGTGCCTAGGCTGGGACTGACAGGTCCCACTGGCACAGCATAGCTGGAAGCTCTCCCACACACTCATCAGGCCTGGGCTATGACTGGATCTGTGGCTCCCCAGATCGCGGCAGAAATTCTCACAGCGGGCGGGGTAGGAGGTGCTGCGAAGTGTTGGTGGGGGTTCCCAAGATGGTGGAATAGGGTCTCACCCAAGCTGCACCTGTGGTGGGACCAGCAGGTCCTGCCAGCGCAGGGTAGCTGGAAGCTCTCCAACACACTTTCCTTGTTCTGGGCTAGGACTACTTGGTTAAAATCGTAAGACCAGATTTTAAGACAAAAGTTTGTATAAGTGGTTTCTCCTGTTTTCAATGTTAGCCTTTTGGTTACTAAAACATGAACTTTAAGACAAAGATTATTTAAACCATAATCTGCAATAATTTCATGATGGGCTCATAAAATACTGTTTACTTATAATATAATTTATTTTATGACATAACTTACATTTGAGCATAAATGTACGTACACACCAAAAGCCACCTACGCTGTGAAATTCAGCTTTAAAGCTAAATTTAGAGATTTAAGAAAATGTAAGTTTTTAATACATACAAGATAATTATTAGGTGCCCTTTTTTGTATGATATATCTTTAGACCTTAAACATAAAATAATGAAAAGTTTACATTTCCTTTATCCTGACACTAAAATTTGATCTATGTCTGTTTACTTTGATTTTAAAAATATTATAAATGATACACTTGTATTTCATGTAATAAGTCTGTTTGTGGTCATTAAAATGATTTCCCAACCTCATGAGAAGAGTAAAGATGTCCTTAATTCCTGTCAATATCCTTATACTTTGCAAAACATGTTAAAAATGCTAATTTTTTTCATAAATGTATAAAGTATATGTGTAAATATTTCTATAAATCTATATTAGCAATTATTGCTTACATTACCATATATTAAATGATATATGTGTGTTTCCAAAGTATACAGGTCCACAAAAATGTAAACTAAAAATTGTGTATTACATTGATGACTTCCAGGTAAAGCTGTGTATTCTTGTAAATTTTTTAGGTTCCAGTGTCTGATTTTTCTTTACTTGTGTTCTAGCTATTTTGATAAAATCTACATGCCAATCTATCATGACAGAGCCTGTCACATAATGCAGATACTTTTTCAAGGCATGTGCTTTGTGATATGTTGCACTACATTTAGAGATGCTCTAACACTGTGTGGTTGAGGGAACTTCATTAAATTTTAAAGCTCATCATTACAACTGTAAAGAATAACTACAGATTAGGTCATTCTAATTAAATATTACTCTGAAAAAAAATCTAAAATATAACAAATTAGGTTAAAGTTTCTTTATATGATATAATATCTTATAATTAGATAGAAATAACATACTAAAATGTTATTCTTTAATAATATAAAGTTTTATACATAGATTTCAGAGATAATAAACTCCAACAGTTTTAAGTGCATAATATAATTTTTATGTTAAAATGTTGTGTCCTTGAGCTCATATTTTCTTTTCTAAACTTTATAATTGTTATATTTGTATTCCACAGGAATTCAAATTCTAAGACTTTCATAACTTTTAAATAAACATCAGTTTACTGGTTATATTGTACATTTCAAACTAAACATACTGCCCCCACTATAATAATGATCTAACATATCTTCTTATTTGGGTGTTCAACAATGGAGGTTTGAGACCAAAGCTAAAAATATAATTGGGCTATGAGGAAAACCAATATTTTGGCCTTGGCTCTATTAGTTCAGTAAGGACCTAGGTCATGAGGAAATATTTTCTACAGGATCCTAGAAAAAAATCACAAAAAACCCTGAGCAGGCAGATTTTTGGATGCTCAGATGACAGGAGTAAACCATTGCACAGTGTGTTCCAAAAAGGAGGGGGGGAGAGAGAGAGAGAGAGAGAGAGAGAGAGAGAGAGAGAGAGAGAGAGAGAGACTTTCACAGAAAGCTACATATTCAAGCAAGACCATGGTCCATCCTGACACAGGCATTGAGAGTCCTTATACATGATTTTAAAGGTGATACTTCAAGAGACTTAGATGACCTTGACATATAAAAAGAGGAAATTTTTGATTAACAGAGGTCTAACTTTATTTGGTCTTAAATGACCAACAGAAAAGTATAACCAAAAGATATATATAAATAATACCATAGCAATAAAGGCTTGATATAGAAGGAGGGCTCCAATCCATCCCTGAACCAGGACATCTCCAACAACATCCTTTCTGAGCATTGTTATAATTCAATGAGGCCAAAAACTACAGTGGAAATATAAAAGCTGAATGGGTCTATTTAAATTTCTTGACTAAAATTACCCTTCAAAGTCACAAAACTCTCCATCATCTTACAACTAAGATTGAAGAAGTATCAGCAATAACAAATAAGATTTTTGTCTTTATATAAATAATGCAGACTTCACAAAGAAAATTTTCTTTTAAAAAATATCAGATTTATTGACATCATACATCACTAGAAAGATCAGGACCCAGCTGCTTGCAATCACTATTCGAGTTCCTTGATATCAGAATCTGGATATGATACTTCTTTCCAACTTTCCTTGATATTCTACTCTTCAGGCTTTGCTTATAAATACTTTAATCTCTCAGGAAAAAAAAAATTGTTGGTTCTCATGTAAGGGCTGCCGAAATCCAAACGATCATGCAGATAGAACCAGTGAAAAACAGAAATAATTTGAATAAAGAAATGAGCCCAGATGTCCTGGTCGCCCACTTGTATCTAATGTATATATGGATTTAATGGACTGTGTGAAACTAATTAGAGTATAGTCTCAAGTATCTATTGATCCCTTAAGGAAATATGAAAGTCTGTACACCGTCAATATATATTGAGACCTCACTTTCTTCAGATATGTCTTCAGTCAAAATTCTGATATCTTTAGTTTTCACTGACTTCCTTGAGAGTCAAGTCCCTGTATTATTCTAGATTAGAATTCAGCTGTCTGCAACTGCAATCGCGCTCATCCACCTTATCTTTTACAAAAGGTCCAAATATATTAATTTGAAGAAAGCCTTTTTAGGAAATGGTGCCAGAAAAAGTGGCTCTCCGCATTCCAAAGACTAAAACTAGACCCATGTCTATCTCTGTACACTGCACTAAAGTCAAACTGGATCAAAGATCTAATATTACAACAGAAACAATAAATGTACTGGAAGAGAAAGTAGGTAGAAATTTTTAAGATATATATGCAGGTAGAGAATTATGAAAAAAAGCCAAACTGCATCAAAATACTTTAAATAATCAACAAATGGGAAATCATCTTATTAAAAAGCATTTGCACATCAAAAGAAATCACCAACAGAGAGAAAAGACAATGTAGAATGAAAACATAATTTAGATATCAGTCTCCCATACAAAGGACTTATTCTTAGAACATATAAAGAAATGAAAAACACCAGAGAGCACAAATTTTAAAGGTGCAATCCAAAACCAGGCAACAAAGCTGAATGCACACATCTCAAGTGGAAAAAATATATGAAAAAAAATTAACATCACTGGTCATTCAATAGATGCAAATGAAAACAACACTGAAATTTCATCTCTCCCCAGGAAGAATGGCTACTATCTATAAATCAACTGACTACAAATGCTGCAGGGGATGTGAGGAAAAGACACCCTTTTTTAACGTATTTGGTAAGAGTCTCAATATGCAGCTCTGACTTGTAGTTATCCTGTTTTCAGCCTCTCCAGTACTGAGATTACAGGCATGTATCCACACTCCCAGTCTCAGTGGTGGCCAGATCAGCATACCTGGGGGTGGGGCTGGGACAGCATGTGGTGCTGTGAATCAAAACTGGTCCCTGCACTTGGCTAAATGGCAAATAGTGTGCTGCACTCTCTCACCAGCGCTAAGGCACACTATTCAACTGCAGGTTGTGATGTATATTGGTGTAATCATGGTGGAAATCAGTGTGAAGATTTCTAAAAAAACCTAGAAATATAGGTTGCATTCCAACCAGCAATTTTGCTTCTGGGTATTTTCCCAGAAGACTTAAAAATATAATACAATGGGAATATATGTGCAGTTTGTAGCAGCTCAATTTATATTGCAAAATCTTGGAAAAAAACAAAATGCCTATCAACCAAGGAAAGGATAAAAAGACATAACATTTTCATACTGCGCAGGATGACTCAACTAAAAAAAAGTTAAACTTGAGACTTTTTATAAGCAAATGGATGCAACTTGAGATCATACTCATAAGTGAAATAAATGTCTGCCATGTGTACACGTATTGCCTCTCTAGTGAAAGAAGTTGAAAGAGTAAATCAGTTCCAAACTGTATAATAGAAAATTGGAAATGAGAAGAAATTATTCAAAAGTAAAGGGAACCTCAGGGAAGGTGAAAATGAAAAGGGAAAAGATATATCTATATCTATATCTATATCTATATCTATATCTATATCTATATCTATCTATCTATCTATCTATCTATCTATAAATTTCTATTAGTTCATTGAAAAGAAATGTCTGTGCTTAAATCATTTGATCTTTATTCATGCATATATCTTGTAACCTGAGCAAAAATTCAAAACGACATTCAAGATATTAAAATCTCGGGCTGGGGAGATGGCTCAGTGAAATAAGCGCTTCCCTGGCAAGTGCAAGGGCCTCAGTTCAATCCCCAGTTACACAAAAAAAAATAATAAAAACTCAATAGCAGGCAAAAACATCTGAATGAGAGTGAAGGTAGACTCTCAGAACTTGAAAATACCATTTCAGCTAGTGAAAAGTTAAGGAAATGTCTGCTAAAAACAACAAAGACACAGGAAGAAAATAATTCAACATCTGCAAGAAGATGAAAAAATGAACAACACAACACTAATTGGCAACAGTGAGAAAGGAGTCAACACACAACACTATATA